>NW_012118821.1:600114-650116 GCF_000951035.1 Colobus angolensis palliatus | reverse complement strand
GCGCGATCTCAGTTCACTGCAAGCTCCGCCTCCCGGGTTCCCGCGATTCCCCTGCCTCAGCCTCCCGAGTAGCTGGGACTACAGGCGTCGCCACCTCGCCTGGCTAATTTTTTGTATTTTTGGTAGAGATGGGGTTTCACCATGTTAACCAGGAAGGTCCCACCTCGACCGCCTCGGCCTCCCAAAGTGCTGGGATTACAGGTGTAATCTATCCAGCCAGCAATACATTTTGGGGGTTGTATTAGGCTGTTCTTACATTGCTATAAGGAAATACTTGAGACTGGTTAATGTATAAAGAAAATAGATTTGATTGGCTCACGATTCTTCAGGCTTTACTAGAAGCATGGTGGAGCATCTGCTTGGCTTCAGAGGTGGCCTCAGGAAGCTTTCAATCATGGCAGAAAGTAAAGGGGGAGCTACCCCTTCGCATGGTGAAGACAGAGGCAGGCGAGAGACAGGAAGTGGAGGAGGTGTGTCCTTTTAAAATGAGCAGGAAGATAGCACCAACTCATGAGCGGTCCGCCCCCGTGATCCAAACACCTCCCACCAGGCCCCACCTCCAGCTTTGAGGATTACAATTCAACATGAGATTTGGGCAGGGACAAATATCCAAACTATATCAAGGGTCTTGAGGGTTTAGTCTATCCTAGGCTCTGTTTTAAATTCTAAATAGACACTGTAAAAAAGCATGCCATACCTGAGTGCCCTTCACGTGAACCTGACTCTTTTTTAAGAGAGAGAAAGAATTAAAGATCTGTTTACAAAATTAAGTAAGAAATTACGTCGGTGATAAGTACGATGAAAAGACATATATAGGGGGCTGGAAGAGTATAGACTCACAGAAGTAGACTTGGTTTGGGGAATCTAGGAAGGCTTCCTTGAGGTGGGAGTGGGGGTGTATGAGTTGCTGTCTGAAGTATGATAGACAGTACCTTGGCCAAGCAGGGCAGTGTGGAGCGAAGGGCATGGTATAAGAAGCCTGATGCCAGGCAGGAAGGAGTATGCTGTGCTGAAGAGAAACTCTGCAGGCTCCATGGTGTTGCAATGCGGGCAGTGAGGAGACAAGAAGCTAAATAGGACCCTGGAGCAGGAAGGAGGAGAAAGGGGACCCTGGTGCAGAGATAGGAACTGCAGCTTACAGGGCCTTGCAGTCATAGTATGGAGTTTGTCTTCCTCAGAGGAGAACAGAGCAGCCACTCCCAGAGCAAACCTCAATGAGATTTGTTTGTGAATAGATCAGGGGTGAACGAACTGCAGCCTGTGGGCCAAGTCCAGCCTCCTACCTGCTTTTATAAATACCCTTTTACTAGAACACAGCCGCACTCCTTTGTTTGCTTATTATCTATGGCTGCTTTCATACTATCATGGCAGAGTAGTTGCACCAGAGATCGTATGGGCTGCAAAGCCTAAAATATGTATTATTTTGCCATTTACAAAAAAGATAGTTGTTGGACCCTGGAACTGATCAATCTACAAACGATGCAGAGAACGGTTCCTGCTTTTGTGCTTGCACGTTGTGTACTAAGATCATTCGTATCCTTATTTCTCTCTCCCATTATTAGACTGTGAGCTCCTTTAGGACAGGGACAGAGCGTATTCAGTTCATTTGGGTTTTTCTAACTCCTAATACAGTATTGCTACAATGATCCATGGGTTTATGAAGTCCAGTTTGCTCATTCTGCTTATGAATTATCTAGTCCAGCTGCCAATTTAACTGATTTGGAAATTTAAACCAAAGAAGGTTGAATGACCCTCTTTAAAGCCCCAGCAACTGAGTATCGACATTGGGTCTCAAACCTAGGTCTCTTGACTCTTAATCCTGCTGTCTTTGTTCTTACTGTAATTCAGCTGTTCAAATTAGTTTAAAAATAAGCAATAATGTGAACATTAGTAGAACCAAGAGAGTGGAGATATGTAACTACTTATAGAGTCATTCTTTTACAGGCATGATGACTCATTTATGTGGAAAATGTGCCCAGGAGCTCTGTCTAAATCTGTGTTCTAGTCATCTCTATAGAACAGAAGTTTGTGCATTATCTTAGGAAGCCAGCCTCAATGAATCTCCCTAGAAAGCTTTGGAGATTCTGCGAGGAGTCCTCCATGGAGGTCAGAGATACAGAAAGCTTCATATTGCTATTCCATACGCCTGTTCACCCTTCCTATTAGGAGGCTGGAAATATAATTAGAAGACAAGCACCACAGATGCTGCAGTTTACAATATCCAGAAGAAACTGCCGAAATGGGTAAGACATGAAAGGATAATTTTGCTTATACAAAATAGCAGACTGCAAACTAAAACCAAGAAAAACAAACAGGCAGATGGGAAGAGTGGAGAAGGCACTGGCACAGCTGTGAGCAGGATTTAGACACCCAGATGCAACATAATTTGGGGGGAGGGGTGGGAGAGGAAGAGCATCTGAAAGAAAATTAGAATCACAAAAGATGCTGAAGAATAATGAGTTTCTCATCTCTCCACCTGCAGGTTAAACTTTTTCACCACCTCCTAATACCGTGGTTGCTGAAAGTCATTTTCTGGGGGATGGAAGAAGAGGACTCTAGGACAGAAAAAGATCAATAGACGTCATTCCTAGCAAAGAAGGCAGCAGCAGTAAAATCAACAGCTATGATTGCAATGGAAGAAGAAAGACATAACCGTTACCCAGAAGACGGTGGATAGTAGTGTTTAGTTTTATTATTAGCAGCACTATTTACATAGCAGCACATGTGCATGCCTGCCTGTCCAGATAGAGCTATGGACTTGGGGTGGGGCACGAGAGGGTCATTGCTTACAGAGTTTCTACTAGGCGGTAGCCACTATGATGGAAACTACACATATCATCTTCATTAATATCCCCTTTCCCACAACAGCAACAATTTTTAAAAAATCAATGATGTATTGTTTTTCCTGTTTTGGGAGGATTAAAAAACTAAAGGACCAAGGGGTAGGAGCCAGAATTTAAATTTAGATCTTTATGATGCCCTTGAGGGTATTCCTCAACCACTTAAGTACAAACACAAAGCAAAGTCATCAGAAAAATAACATTTCTGTTATGTAAAATCAAACGTAACACCAAAAGGGAGCAGCAATATGTTCTTTAGCAAATTGTGACTCAGAAAAGAAGAAGCTTCTGTCGGCCAAGGGAGATTCAGCAACTGGGTGCTTAGCTCTGCCATGCCGCAAAAGCACCTCTTCATTTCTCTAAAAGTACTTAAAAAAATTTTTTTTTAATGCATTTTTATGCATTTTTACTCTCACTATGTTGTGAGCCCCTGCAGGGCAGAAATTGGACATTACTCATCCATTTATGCCCAGGACCCTGTAAAAAGCCTCGCCCTGCATAGAGTTACTGCATGGTTGGACTCTAGGAGTCCCCACTTACACTGGTGTTAATGTGAGTGATGGAGGCAGTGCTGTACTCCATAGGATGCCCACAGAGAGCAGGTGTTCCCTAAATGATGTCAGAGGGATGGGCTTGTTTCAACCAGCCAGCTTCTAAGAAGTTTCCAGTGAAAATGAACTGCTCCTTCCCCTACATTTTCAGGGCATTCTATTTAGTATGCACCTTTCCCCCTTCCTCCACCCCACCACATTCTCATCACAGTTCTGTGTGTCAGGATGATGTTTATCCCTAAAGCTATTTATGGGCATGACTGGATTTTATCTTAGCTTCCTTGAAGTGGCCCGGTCAAGTGACATGAGTCTATATTTTAAACAAAATAATGTGCTTCTTTCTAAAACAAGATTTTTTAATCTATAAAGTATAGCTCATAAACCCCTTTCACACATAATCTATGCTAAGTAATATCTTTTTCTTTATTATCTATTTCATTCTTCCCTCCTGGTGGGCACACCATGAGGAAGTTCTTTGAATGGGTCTGTCCACTGTTTCCCAGTGGCAATGGGGCCACTCTGCCTGTTACTGCAAAAAAATGAGGTAGAGTTCCCATATCTTGGAGGATATATCTCTCCATGGGAAGAGAAAAAAAAAATCATAGCTCCACATTCCACCTCATGGGCTGTTTGCACCAGCTATTTTGGGGAAAGGGAAAGCCAGTCTCACAACACTTTCCCCAGAGAAAAGATGCCAATCTCAACGTTAACCATTAGGAAACATCATTAAAGCAGATGAGAAATGGGCTGCGGACATTTTTATGAGCCCAAAATACTCTGCTTGGAGGTTTTATGGAGACCACAGGAAGCCAGAGAGACAATGACATCCATACCCTTTTTTTAGAGTCTGCTGAGCTGAGGAACAATCTTTGTACTCCATAGAGTGTGTTTTTGCAAGTGTAAATTGCCACTGGGGGCCACGTCAAAGTAAGCCTTTTTCAGAGACTTGCGCACCTGTTGGACATAGAGCGCTCTAGGCCAAGTAGTTGTGGGCTCACTGTCCATATCCAACCAGAACTGCAAAGAAAATGCTTCCTTTTGATACCAGGACAGTCTTGGAACTAGTCTTTAGAGAAGATTATTCCACTTAAGTCTCCAAAGTTGCAACATTACACCAGTAATCTCTATATATTGGTTTTCTTATTTTTTCATATGATAAAATGAAGCTCAGAAAGGTTGAGAAACTTGCACATACACACAACTGGTAAGTAAAGGAATCAGAATTTGACTCTGAATGTCCTTCCTTATGGCACCACTTCCTTATCCAAGCCCGAAGATGTAGACTTAAGGCAGGGACAGGAAAGAGGGTGTGCATACAGAAGTGGCCCCAAATGAGGTCTCTTGGGTCTTTATTTACAGCAAGCCCAGCAGAGATATTTTTTCTCTGTAAATCAGGAATTGTGTTTTTAAGGCATTAAATCACACAGTGAAAATAGGAGAGAGGTGAGCAAAGTCCTGGCAGGTTGCTTTCTGCCTCCGGTAATGCAGTTGTGTGTTTTCCCAGGAACCTTAGAAGAGGAATGGGGAAGATGGTCCAGAGTAGTCCTGAGTTGTAGGACTTTCCTATTTATACTGACATCTCGTGGTAGTGCTGTGTGACTGCAGTCTGCATTGTGTTGGGAGTCAAGCATTCAATATTTACCAATATTCATTTTACTCATTCCTGAATTAAATGAACCAGAAGTTACTAAGCACTTGGTATTTGCCAGGCACTGTGCTAGACACTAGAGAATACTATGACATGCTTACAGAAGGATCCTGAGAAAGACCAAATTGGAAACTCTTAAAGGAGCTCAATGCTTATCAAAGCATTAAGAACAACAACTAAGTGAATGTAGGTGATAGAGTTGGCCAGGTACTTAGTAATGGTGGCATTATGTCTTCTGCATTTATTATCCCATCGAATCTTCATAATGATCCTCACTGGTGAGTATTCTCATTCAGATTTCACATGGAAGGAAACTAAAACTATAAGAGGTTATTTAAATCACCCTAGTTTAAAAACCTCCTAAGCAGTGAAGTTAGGATTTGAACTCTGATTTTTCAGATCTCAAAGCCGGAACTATTCTTCTCTGTGAACAAACAGCAAGAAGAGATTAATTCCCATGGTCATGTGTCATTTGAAAAAGACTTAAGTTTATTTGCATGAGATTTAGCCCATGACAATCATAGGGTATCAGACTTCCCAGTTGTCTACTAGTTAAATGAAACTAGTTCTGTTTAATTTAATTTAACTTACCAACCAAAACCCTACTGTTAACATCATTGTGCATATGTTTTGGTTGGTTTTCTTCTATAAACACATAAATACATGAATATATAAACGAAAAAGGGAATCATACTGTATATGCTGTTTGTAACTTGCTTATTTTGTCTAATTTTTTAGCTTCCTATTGCTAAACACCAACTTATCACAAATTTAGCTGAAAACAACTCCCATTTATCTCATAGTTCTGCGGGTCAGATGTCCAGGCAGGCGCGATTGGATTCTCTGCTTAGGATCTCACAAGGACAAAGTCAAGATAATGTGCCCAGCTGGGCTCTTATCTGGAGGCCCTGGGGAAGAATCTGCTTTCAAGCTCATTCTGGTCGTGGGCAGACTTGAATTTTTTGTCACCGCAAAACTGAGGACCTTTTTTATTCTTGCTGGGTGCTGGCCATGGACCAATTTTGCTCCTAGACGCTCCTCTCAGGTCCTTGACGGTGACCCTCTGTCTCAGCAATGGACAGTCTCCTCCACATCAAATGTCTTGCACACTTCTAATCTCTCTAACCTTCTACTATTACCTGGGAAAATTCCTATTTTCAAAGGGCTCCTGCCATTAGGTTAGGTCTACCAGGATGACCTCCCCTATCTTAAGATCAACTGGTAAGTAACCGTAGTTACATCTGCAAAATCCCTTTTGCCGTGTAATGTAGCATATCATGGGAATGCCACTGGGGCAAAAGTCATGGGGCATTTTAGAATTCTGGCTACCACGTTTAACAAACATATTTTCAAAATATATTTATTGACAGTCTACTTTGTGTTCCAGTCTAGGCTCTAGAGCTGTGATAGTGAGCAGAATACATAAAAACTCTGCATTCATGTAGCTGACATCTAGTGTCCTGGAAAGAGATTTTCTATATTGAGGAATATGCCTATATAACTTTTCATTTTTTATAGATATGTAATTCTACCGTGTAAATATACCATAATTTAAATAAGTATGTCCAGCTATTGAATAATTTAGATTCTTTTCAGTTTTTGCATTTGTAAACAGCATGGCAATGGATATTCTTTTGCACTATTTTCAGATAGATGCCTGGAAATGGAATTTATAGGTCAAAGTGTACTACTTTAACACATGATATTAAACTGTTTCCTAGAAAGCCTTGACAAGCAGTATTCCTGCCACCATTGTTATTTTTTTGTCTTTGCAAATATTTCTAGTGAGATCGAATTTTTTACTTATATATTTTATATATATATATACGTATATGGTATATTTATAATCATTTTTATGCTTTTCCTAGTCACATTTTTTGATGATTTTTTTCACCAGGATTTGTTTTTCTTTTTTATATCATTTTACTACAGTTATTTAAAGTATGAACTTTGCTGTTATGTATTACTACAGATTTTATGCCAGTTCATTGTCTTTCAATTACATTTATGGCGTCTTTTGATATAACATTTTTGTAATCCAAATTATCCATATTTTCTTCTAATAGTTGGTAAATAACTGGATTCATAGTTGGTAAAGCTTTTTCATTCCTTCATATAAGAATGCAGATATATATTTGTATACACACATATATATTTTAAATTTTTGTTTTAGTATAGGAATATTTAACTTGGTAATGAATTAGGGACTACACATTATTTTTCAGAAGTGTAACCAGGTGCTCTGCCATTACCTCATGAATAAACCAGACATATCAACATGCCCTCAATGTTTATAAATACTTTTTCCTCTTTCTTAACTTTCTATATGTTTTCACTGCTTTGGTTCCCTTGGATGATCCCACAGGAATTTTATTGTTATAACTTTAGGATGTTGTAATATGATAAACGCAGTCTTTCTCCATTACTCTTCTTAAAAATACCCTGTTCCATCTCACACTTTATCCTTCCAAATGTGTCATAAAAATAATTTTAATTCAAATCCAGATTTGTTAGTGTTCAATCTGAACATAAGAACAATATGGAAAGGCAATATCAGTTTTGGAAGCCTATGAATTAATTTCATATGTCCCTAAGTCCTTCTCCTAGCCCATCCATGCTCCAGTTCATGATTACCTGAGAGTATCTGTGATACCTCACTCTCTCCTTCACTTCCTAATCAACCCCCTCCAATCACTCACCTACACAAGTTGATGACACCCACCATTCTTAAATATGTTAACTGTCTTCTTCCAGAACGCTACTGGCTCAGTCCTGAGTGTCATCTTCCTTTTGCCTAATCTGTTTAGTAACCTGTGTATCAGCTTGCTGGCTTCAGGCACATCCAGGTCATTCTCCACAGGCACAGTCACAATGGCTGTCTAAAGGCTCACTGGTCATGCCTCTGCCGTGCATTTGACCTCTTTCCAATTGTCCTCATCGCTGATCACAGGAAGTAGAAGCTCTTTGGTCTAAACACTCTTCACATGTTGGTCCTTAACTGTCTTTCCAAATTCACCTCCCTTCAGACTCTATTTTACAATTTAATTCCATTTGCCTATACCTCTGTCCCCATACAGGCTATTTTGCACCTCACCTTAACATGTTTCTAGATGGTTTCCCTTCACTGATATGTTCTTCCTCAATGCTCTGGTTTCCCTTGCTGAGGCGCTAATACCTGCATCTCTTTGAAGACTGCTGACTTTGTCTCCTTTGAGAAGTATTCTGTGATACTCTCCAGTTCCTCATGTCCAGCCCCAATTTCCCAAACATATGATGAGCAAGTTAATGATTTTTCTCTGTATTCTTACATTGGGATCATCACAGCTCCATAGAATTCATCATTTCCTGTTTAGGTGCTTGTTTTTGATATGAATAAGTTACATGACATCTCAAGTCATATCTCCGTGATGTAAAAGTTTATAGCTCCTATCAGCTATGGAAGAACCTAATAAACCTATTTGCACATTTTACTACTACAATCTACTCTTTAACAGCAGTTTAAGTTTCTGTAACACTCCCACCAAAATTTCTCATCTTTATCCACCCTTTCCTCCAGTCTGACCTCTTCTAATTTTTCACCCTGTCTTGTGATCCTGATCCTTAAAAACAACTGGATCTCCGCGTTAGAGGATAAATGATCCTTTGTTTTAGAGTATCTGTCTTATTGTTTAAGCACGGATAACATGGATTTTGTAAAGCCTTCCTCTCTTATTGCTAATTTTAGAATCTCAAAACTAAAAGGAGCAGGAAATTTTATTTTTCCAGGCTAGAGAGTGTCTTTGTTACCAAGTTCACATGTATTAATACCTCCTGAAATCCAGTGACTGCAGTTCCTGGGAGACAAGAAGGAACTTTCGTTGAAAATGCTCTGCCTGGCTCTGCAGAACTCTCTGAAATGAACCTCACTTGTTATCCAGGCCACACTAGGTTGCTATGGAAACCAACATGTTAGATCAGCAAAAACTAAGACAAAGATTTGGAAGAAGTCACTGATGCTGCAACCTCTTTACCTTCTTTTCAGCGTCTCTCTCATTCTCTTTCTACAGGCGTGTGTGTGTGTGTGTGTGTGTGTATGCATGTATATGTGTGTATCTCTGAATGAGAGCTGGATGTCAAAACCTGCATGTTCCTTTTTCACTGAGCATATATGCTTTTACACCCTTCTCAGATTTGGGACAACCTGGACTGTCTTTACTATTGTTGGGGCTTCTTCAAATAGGTGGTCCAGCTTATAGGGCACAAAAGAGCTTTGCCTTTCCTGTTAACATCTAAATGGTCTCCAGAGAAGAAATGGTTATGTAAGGAGAAATAACCCACCATCAGTCCTGAGGACCAAGCCACATTCCACTGAAAAGAAAATAAAAACCTGCGGTCAGTGTTTTGCTAATGTCTCTGCAGTTAATCCAGGGCGGGAGTCCAGAGCCAGGGAAAACATTTCATTCAGACCTTGGAGGCTCTTGTAAAGGTCCCTGTTTCAGCTTGGTCAGGGAATTACCCACCCAGCGGCGCAGTGGGAAATGTTTCCGACATTCACAATTCCAGCTGCGTGTTGCAGTGGCTTTGAGCTCTAGTTTGGAAGAACGTATGCTTGGCTTATGCTCGTGTCGGCTTTTTCATTCACTAGGGTGCTGAGACAGCAGAGATCTAAGCTCCTGAATGTCCTCAGCTGTTTTATCTACCCTGGACCAGGAGAGAGATGCGGCAGCTCCTGGTTACTCAGGCATTTGAGGCAGTGTGTGGATGTGAGTGAAGCCTGGAGTTCAAACCCTTTAGGGAGGAAATAAATAGTTCTGAGCACCGAATCTGTGACACATACTGTCCTAGGTGTTTCAAACAGATTATCTGAAGCTCATTTCATTCTCACACCAAACTTGCATGCCACATATTATCCAAGTTTTGTAGGTATAGAAACTGAGGATCAAAGAGGCTAAGTAAAATGACCAAGATCGTGTACCTATTAAGAGGCTGGTTTGAGATTTGACCTCAGGCCTGCTGGGTATTAAAGCCTATTTTGGGTTTTGTTCTCCCTACAATTGTTCCCATGATAATACACTGTTAGAGGGACACACACACGCGCGAGCACACACACACTGCCCTATATTTGCATACTGCAGTTCTTGCCTAACTATCTATATATACAAATGATTTCAGAGGCACCATTAGAGAAAGTGTTAATGACTCCATGAAGGGCTGTCTTTCCCACTGGGAGAATTGGTGCCTAATTTAGGATGAGTCATGGGAAGAACATTAACATTTGATTCCCTTTCTCCTTCTCTCCTTTCTTCCCTCCGTCCCTTATAATAATTCAAAAAAATTTTTTCGAATATTTATTCTGTTTCAGCCTCTGTACTTAGCATACGGCTAAAGAGATAATCTCCTAGTTTTGGGCTTATCTTTTCATTTTTCCTTTTGGCAATTTATTTGTGGGCATGTGAGTGTGTGCTATGAATGTGTGAACTGTTCTTAATGTAGTAAAATTCATCAATCTGTCATTCTTAACACCTTTTATCTTATTTTAAAGAGCTCCCTACCTCATACAACAATGCCCCTTACTGACTGTGTTTATAAAGTCTTTGAGTTTTGTCACTCACATTTTAAGACTTGATTTCATGTAAAGCTGACTTTTGGATAGTGCAAAGTAGGGATCCAGTTTGTTTGTTTGTTTGTTTGTTTTCAATGAATAAGCAAACTTATAGCCACACTTATTGAATAGTTCCCATCCTTCACTGACCTGTGAAACGATGTACCAAGTGTCTATTTTAAGGGCCGTTTAGATCACATCCAATGCTCATTTTTTCTCAATGTTCTCGATATTTGTAAGACCAAATGTGAGATTGTGTATTTCCATTAGTATTTCTTTTCTGATACCTGAGTCCGTTGGTAGCGGATTCCAAATATGTGTTGTGTGAAATATATATTTGTTGTTATTGATTTCTAAACCATATTTTGATGGGAAATACTGGTAAATATGATACTGTTATTTTAAAACTTATTAAGAATTACTTCGTGCTTTGCAAAATGACAAACTGATGTAAAACGTTCACATTTGCTTGAAAATTATGCCTGTTTTGCAATTGTTGGAGCCCTATTTCAATAACTGATGGCTCTATACCTGTTAGAGTGACACCTAGTAGCATTTAAATTATGGTGTTGTGTAGAAAGCTTGTCACCAGTTCTCCTGGCCTTGCTTTCTCATTACAAGTAATTTGGCAAACTTATTTATGAGTTTGTTAATTAACAGCTAAAAATGCTCAGGATAAAAGGGTAGGTGACTACTATAGACTACAATCAACCTATACACATATTGCAATTGTAAGGGTGTGTGCAGCTTCTCGAAGTTAAATTTAAGTGCTATATATACATTGCTATAATCCTAAGTATATTTGCTTCTTCCAGTGTGCAACATAACATGCCAGCTGCACCATACTTGCTTTTTAACTTTATTATAACTATAACACAAAGTAAACTGCACAAAACTAAATGCATTTTTACTTTATTTATTTTATTTTATTTTTTATTGAGACAGAATCTCACTCTGTTGCCCAGGCTGGAGTGCAGTGGCGCAGTCTTGGCTCACTGCAACTTCTGCCTCCTGGGTTCAAGTAATTCTCCTGCCTCAGCCTCCCAAGGAGCTGGGATTACAGGTGCCCCCCACCACGCCCAGCTAATTTTTGTTTTTGTACTTTTAGTAGAGATGGGATTTCATCATGTTGGCCAGGCTGGTCTCAAATTCCTGACCTTAGGTGATATGCCCTCCTTGGCCTCCCAAAGTGCTGGGATTACAGGCATGAGCCCCCATGCCCAGTCGCATTTTTACTTTATTGCATTTATTTCTTCGCCTATAGCAAACATAGCTACATAACCATCACTCAAAAATTATAAAAGATTACGTGGATCCCCAAAGTCTCCCACTTGCCTCCTTCCAGGCATTACCCCGCTCTAAAAGGAAACACTTGTGTGATCCTGATGATCATAGATTCATTTGTCTGCTCTTGAACTTATTATAAATGGAAATAAACAGTACTTTTACGCAACATTTTGTTTATAAGAGTAATAATTATTATTTATTACTAAAGTTCATTCTTTTATATATAGTGGTATTAACATATGTCAATTCATTAATCCATTGTAATATGACTGACGTTTGTGTCATTTCTAGTTTTGGGTGTTTATGAATGATGCTCCTATGCATTCTTCTGTAGTCTTTTGGTGCAGATAACCATAAACTATTGTTGATTATCTACTGAGGAGTACAATAGCAGGTTATTGGATATGAAAGTGTTCAGCATTAGTAGGTACTGCCAAATAGTTTTCCAGAGTGACTGAGCCAATTTACACTCTCAGGAGCATGAATGCAATTATATATTCCTACTACCAACCGGCATTGTCCTCCCTCTTCTTCAGATTTTAGGCATTTAGGTGGATATGTGGTACTCTTTCATTTGGGATTTAATTTTCATTTGACTAATGACTAGTGATGTTGAAAACATTTTCACATACTTATTAGCCTTGGCGTATCTCCTTTTATTAATTGTCCATTAAAAATTCATTGAATTGTTCATTTAAAATATTGCATTTTTTTCTACTTGACTTCTAGATATTATTTGCATATTCAGAAAATGAGTCCTTTGCTGAATATATGTTTTACAAATATATTTTTCCTTGTTGATTTCCCTTCTTAGTTTATATATTGTGACTTTTGATAAACCAAATTAGGTTTCAATGAAGTCCAGTTTATAATCTTTTCTCTTCATGTTTCTACTGATTGTGGTCTTTTATAAAAAGTATTCCACTTACCCCAAAATCGATTCTCTATTATCATCTAGATACATTATTGATTTTCTTTTCACATTGAGATGTACAATTCATTTGAAACTTATTTTTCTGTAGAAAGTAAAATACAAGATACAAGATTTATCTTATTTCATGTGGATATGCAATTGACTGAGCTCCTATCAGTGAAAAGAAAATCTTTTCCTCCATCACCATTCAGTTGTTTCTTTGTTATAAATTGGTTATTGTAAACATGTTAGGCTGTTTCTGGGCTCTCCATTCTGTTTCATTGTTTTATTTGCCAGTTCTTATGCCAATACTACATTAATTATGAAAGTTTTATAAAATTGTTAGTATCTGTTATTATATCCAGTTTGATCTTTATGTTCAAGAATAACTGTATTCTTGACCTCTCATTTTCATACAAAATTTAGAGTAAGCTTGTCAATTTTCACAAAGTGTCTGCTGGGATTTTGTTTAGAATTATGTTCCATTTGTAGGCCAACAATAGGTGTTCAATATACTATTTTCAGTGATATAATATCCAAATTATATTTTCCATTCTTGGAGCCGACACATAGAAATTATTCTGTTATTGACCTTGTAGTCACCAAACTTATTAAATTTAATTATTGCCCCTAATAAATTGTCTAATAATATGTTTTATTTTCATGTGCACATTCATGTGTCAGTGAATAATAAAAATATATTTCATTCCTATATTTATGTCTTTTGTATCTGATGATTGCTGTGTAGACATGACTAAGCTCCAGTTTGATTTTGGTGAGAACATCTTCTCTTCCATCTTTCACAATCTCTTTACTAGATATGGAGATGTAAAATGGAGAATGAACTGTCCTTTAACAAAACCACAAAGGTAAAAGAGGCATGGTAAACTCAGGATTCTATTTAAAGTAACTTTTAATTATACCTGTTTGGTAGAATCGTGACTCTAGACTCATAAACCATAATTCTATACAACTGCCATTGAAATCTAAAACGTAGCTAATGGAAGAAAGTACACTTTCAGTATATTAATATGCCAAAACAGTATATTAATATGGCAAAACACATCAATGGAACATTTGCTTTGGTCATTTTCTGAGAATTATTTAATAACATGTAAACATGTTTTTGATAGAATGATAAATATAAAATAACATGAGTATGTGTGAATATATGCATACTAATTGATTGATAATTTATTAATTATGATAAGCAAAACATGTAGAGTGATAAATAAGAAATATTGAATTTTACTATGGTTATTTTAAGATTGGACATTTACAGGCAGTTTTTAATTTATACTTTTCTATTGTACTGTATTTTCTAAATGTTATTTCTAATTTTAGTAGTATAGATCCAATAGGTGGTCTTGGAGGAATGTAGCTTGTCATGATGTCTGCAGATACTCCTAATTTGCCTCACGTTCTAGTGGATTTGTTTGTGTGTTTAACAACTTACTGTGTTAGGAGGCATTGGCATCTAAGTCTATTTCATGATTTTAGCTAAAATGATTGTAGTGATTCACTTTTAAATATGGAACCTGGATTGGTTTAAGATAGGAATTTCCACAAAATCTGGATTAGAGGTTTTGATATCATTTCTGCTACTTTTGTTTCCAAAAAATACTGTCAATTGAAATTGTATTTTATTCAGATCCCATACAATATAAAAAATCAGATTTTTTTCTTTTATAAACAATATAACCACATCATTGAAACAAAAACTGTAGTTAATTAAAGGTTAAAAAAAGAAGAAACCAGTAAAACCAACACTCATAATCTCCCCAGAGATAACCAGTATCTCTAAAAACTTTTTCCTCTAAATACAATCAGTATATCCACATGTGTATTTGGTTACACACAATAATTTTTCACTAAACATTTGTAAGCAACTTTTCATGTCAATGAATATTTATCTACGTTGACTCTTTAAATGGCTATATTTCTTTTCTTTTTTTTTTGAAACAGAGTCTAGCTCTGTCGCCCAGGCTGGAGTGCAGTGGCGCATCTCGGCTCACTGCAAGCTCCGCCTCCCGGGTTCAGCCATTCTCCTGCCTCAGCCTCCCCACTAGCTGGGACTACAGGTGCCCGCCACCAAGCCTGGCTGATTTTTTTTTGTATTTTTAGTAGAGGCGCGGTTTCACCATGTTAGCCAGGATGGTCTTAATCTCCTGACCTCGGGATCCGCCCGCCTCGGCCTCCCAAAGTGCTGGGATTACAGGTGTGAGCCACCGCGCCCGGCCATGGCTGTTTCTTTGTATAGTTGTACCATGAAAATAAACAAATTTCAAAAGCAGTGGAATAAGATTTTGTGATTCTAGGCAGAGGATAAGAAAAATAAAATGCCTCCCTGTCTTCCCTGTAGAGTAGATGAGTATGATTTTCTGACCATTGTTTAGTCAAACTATGTCAAATAGGGTCAATGCAAAGGATGAGGGTACATGGCATGGTGGACTTTGCCTCTGTTTTATTTTTCCCTGAGAGCTTCTTTTCAGCCTTGGCACTGTAGTTCAAACTTCTGCAATGTTGGCTTTTGGAGCTGATGACAGTGCTAGATTTGGGTCCACAGATTAGGTATGTAGGTGTGAATGCACATTTTTCTGAAGGTGCAGTTTATGCGTAATAAATATACAAGCATATATTTTTACAGAGAGACAGATATACGAACATATAGACATGTAATATTTGTTAAGGGAAAAATATTTCTGAGATTAGTAAAACATAGACTAATGCTTCTAGATTCTAATCGAATGAATATTTCCATGGGAACTTTGAAAACAGTTATTAGGAAACTGTCATATAGGCATCGTTTTAATATAAAATATTCAGTTTAGAAAAATTTGTTGTTTTTAAAATACTAAAGTTGAGGCCAGGCGTGATGTCTTATGCCTGCAATTTCAGCACTTT
This sequence comes from Colobus angolensis palliatus, assembly GCF_000951035.1. Taxonomy (NCBI): domain Eukaryota; kingdom Metazoa; phylum Chordata; class Mammalia; order Primates; family Cercopithecidae; genus Colobus; species Colobus angolensis. The sequence goes on along the minus strand of NW_012118821.1, from coordinate 634,392 downwards.
GGGAGGCCAAGGCGAGTGGATCACCTGAGGTCAGGAGTTTGAGACCAGCCTGGCCAATGTGGTAAAACCCTCTCTCTACTAAAAATACAGAAATTAGCCAGGTATGGTGGTACCTGCCTGTAATCCCAGATACTCGGGAGGCTGAGGCAGGAGAATTGCTTGAACCCAGGAGGTGGAGGATGCAGTGAGCCGAGATCATACCACCGCACTCCAGCTTGGGTGACTGCATGAGGTTCATTTCCAAAAAAAAGAAGAAAGAAAGAAAGAAAAGAAAGAAATACTAAGGATGAATAGTTTAAAAATGGTTTTTAACTGTGCATTTATTTTTTCATTTGTATTCTCCATTTAATGCCTTATACATGTATTCGGGCTAAAAATGGTAATGATGTTGTACTAGTTTGTTCTCATGCTGTTAATAAAGACATACCTGAGACTGAGTAATTTATAAGGAAAAGAGGTTTAAATGACTCACAGTTTTCCATGGCTGGGGAGGCCCTGGGGAACTTGTAATCATGGTGAAATGGGAAGAAAACACATCCTTCTTCACATGGAGGCAGGGGAGAGAATGAAAGTTGAGTTAAGGGGGAAGCCCTTTAAAAAACTATAAGATCTTGTGAGAATTAGAACAGTACAGGGGAAACCATCTCATGATTCAATTATCTCAACCTGGTCCTGCCCTTGACACATGAGGATTATTACAATTCAAGGTGAGATTTTGTGTGTGGACACAATCAAATCACATCGAATGTTGATGAGTCTTCACTCATTGCCAGCAATTATAGAGAATAAAAACGAATGGCATTGGCTCATTACAGGCATTGATATTATTTTCCCTTCCTGCTCAAAGAAAGGACAGTTTAGTTCCTTCTGTTTTTCTAATCCAGAGTGGCCTAGTATTCTGGATCCTAAGGAATGCAGTCCTTCATGCTTTTCTATGAATTTCTCTAGGATATTCATAGAACATCTCACTTTCCTATGGGGACCCATCTGGATTATCACCTACACACATGCTATATTCTTATACCTCCTGGCAGCAGCAGCAGTCATAGCAGCAGCAAATCTTTATTGAAAGCCAGATATTTTGGCTCTTGCCAGAACATTATATTCCTTTCTTCAGAAATAACTGTACAAGATTAGAGAAAAAGTCTTCTATATAATCTGATCCGTTAAAGCATTGTTTTGATGCTTTAATTAGGGCAATGAGTCCAATGGATACTAGAAGTAGAATGAAATACTCTAGTTTGGGGTTTATGCTATAGGTTAGGCATATCGTGTCACATTAAAATTATACAATGACCCTGTAGGCAAGTGATCTTACAACCATTTTTATGGATTCAAAGACAGAGGCCCAGAGACATCATACTCCTTGCCAACATTTAGACAGTTTTATCCAGTAGTGTGCAGATTTTAAACCAAGTCCCTGAGACACGAAAGCCATGTTTTCTTCCAGTACATTTTATGATCTCCAAAAGTTATAAGAGGCAATGATAGATAGTTCCAGAGGCCGCATTCATTGTGGGCATCAGTGATGTTTTTCCAGTTCACTGATCATGTGGTTTCAGTGTGAAGGGGGCATATCAATTACATATAAGTGTGGTTTGCGCAAGGGTCAAGGTTATTAATAGCCTCATCAATAAAGTGAATGAATTTAATTTTACTTAATCCAATATGACTCAATTCAATTCAAGCTGAAATTACTTTTTGAGCACCAATTACGTAGTCAATCATCTGCTGGGTCCCTGTGCTGAGGACAGAAAAAAGTAAAGGCCTGAATTTTGCCCTTCAGAATCTCATAGTCCAGCTGGTGATACAATTAACAATCATGCAACAATCCACACACAATTTCATGTTAACATATATCCACTGCAGTCATGTAAGCTGATGACAGCAGCAGACGTATGGAATTTGAATCAGACATGTCAGGCACTGGATGTATGCTCTGACACTTCCTACCATAATAACTGGAGAATTCTCTCATGTATACAATAAGGATTAAAACATTTTTCAAGAGATTATTCTGAAGATCAAAATCAATGCTACTTTAGAAGTTCGTTTTGATTGCATCTGAGTCCTGAAGCTTGGGCTCTGTCGGAGACTTCAATTAAATGTGAGGATCTTCTTCTCTAGATAACTGATTTTTTTTTTAACTTCTATTTTAGAATCAAGAAGTATTGCGTGGGTTTGTTACAAAGGTATAGTGTGTGATGCTGAGGTTCAAAGTAGGGGTGATTGATTTAATCAAGACATTTAGTTAAAGGCTACGACTTCTTGAGAGAATAAAAGGAACCAAAACCTTGATTTCTGAGGTTGAAGAGTAGAAAGTGAGCATGTTGCACTGGATTTATCCTGTGTAACTCATAAGTCCTTGTAAAGGAACCATCATACCTGGTGAAGTGGGTAGATGATTAGGGAAATACATCGTGATCCAGCTGTCTTGGTGACTGAAACTGAAGGAACTGTGCGACTTGGAGGTGAAGCAGTTTCAGTCTAGGACACCTCTGACTGTGTGTATCACAGGAAGAAAAAACACTTTCTCCCTCATCTTGAGGAGCCTTAATGACGTGGATTATTTAGGGCTTGTGCACTTCCTCTCTCAGCAGGAACAGGTGGCTCAGGAACTCCAGTGGCAGAAGTGGCAGGAAGAGAAACTCAGAACTAGATACTCATGGTGAGACATATTTGTATGTATTTTTACTGTATTATTATTGGTGTTACTTCCAATGGGCTTCAGACTCCACCATTAGCTGAGATTGCAGCAGCCTCATGCTGGTCATGCAGCAATACCACAGTCCATATGGGGTGTGTCACCTGGATGCCAGCTCTCCAGGCCAGAGAATCTAGAAAGCAGGTGACACTCTTGGAGTCACAGGTTGGGCTCCCTGAGACCCATGAAAGTATTGGGGTGAGGGACTCTGTGAAAAATTTGGGAATTTGGCTAGAAAATGGGTAATGTCTTAGAAAAAAAATTAGTAGTATTAGGAGCGAATGGACAAGAAACAAGTTGAAAAGTGAAATACTAGTTTGAGAGTTTATGCTGTAGGTCAGGCATTAAAATTGCACAGTGACCCTATAGGTTAGAGGTGTTATAACCATTTTTATAGATTCAAGGACAGAGTAAAATTTCTATAGTTTCCATAGGGTTTCTTAATTCAGTATTTTCAGCGATCTCTGGGAGACGAAACTATAATCATGACAAGGATGTTGTCTGCTTGCTTTAGCGCTTTATCTGCACTCAGAGTCTAGAGAAACCTGAGATATGCCTGGAAACTTAGTACAGATTACCTAGCCCTGACTTAATAATTACTGTCATTTTGAACCTAGAGGGAATACATTCCCTGAGAGAATTTACTTGGGTAGCAAAAATGATACTGAGCAGTGACAATATTTTCTCTGTCAGAAGAAAGTTTGGTGAATACCAGATTTTTTATTAGCTTACTGATTGTTTGTGGAAGACTTTGTAGTCAGAAATTCACAGTTCTGCATATTTATATATGAAGGACACCTGCCACAGGCAGACGATCATTCTGGCATGGCTGGAGCCCTCGGTCAGCAGAAATAGGTGGCTTGAAAGTGCATTAAAACCACATAACTTAGGATTGCTTGAAATCTGACTGCTGAGAAACCCCACTCAGAGGGTGCTTGAAACTTATCAGAACAAGTGCTCTCGCATGTGTTGGTGAACATGCAGAGGGTCACAACCCAGGACTTGTGGTAAGTGGGGGATGACTACCCTTTATTGTTTGTTTACTATCTGCATACAATGGGGTCCGAGTGAAGCACCTTCCATGTGCTATATTTGCCCTGATTCTACCTCTTTAAGCTAGTTGGACTCACTTGTGCACCAGGATCTTACCAGCAGATAAAGAGGAGCCATGTGGTGAGAAGCTGCTCTTTACCAACAGGCTGTTCTCCTTCTTTCTCTCTCTATTTCATTTTCCCTTCTCTCCTCTCCTTCTCTCCCTCTCCCTGTCTCTGTTCTCCGCTTCTGTCTTTTACTCCCCATCTCTCTCTCTGTGTCTCCATCCCCTAATCTATCTTCTCTGTTCGTATCTCTGTTTAGTGCTTTACTCTTAGTTTTGATGTTCCCTTCTGGGCTCTCTTCTGTCCCTCATAGGATTTAGTTATTTGGTCTTCTCAGTGTGACAGTAAGATTCGCCAAAATCCAGAGCATTATCTCTTCTTGCTGTCTCATCTCAGAGATGTTCCAAGACAATAATCTGTCCTGAGGTTGATTCTGGGGTTCAAGCCATGACATGAGCTGAGGGCTCATACAGATTTACAATACACCATGAGGGGTTAAAATTCATGTCACCAAGTGCAACGCCAAAAGATCCCTGGAAGGTACAGTTGGTTCGCTAGGATTGCTGCCATTGGAGTTGGTGGGGGGAGTGGATAGTTTTCCTTTCTCGTAAGTGAAAATGAGTTATTTGTGGAAGCACGGGGGCCTTAGCAGTCAGAGCACCCCACACGTCATTCCCATCCCACCTTGGAAATCCACTCAAGGAGACTCATGCACAGATTGGATGCTCTGGTTACCAGGACACTGTGTGAATTGTATCTCTGCCCTCATACTACAGAAGAGGCTGAGTCCCGAGGTGGGGTCAGTGGTAGAATTGGTGGTTGCCACCTGAGGACTGACTGCTCTGTGCTGTTACTATAACCCTGTGAGCCTTCTTGCTTCTGGCCTTTGAGATGTTACAGAATGGGAAAAAGCCTACTAAAGTTCTGGGTTCATTATGATGATTTTCACTGTCTTAACTGGAAATAGGCTTTACTAATAAAGATGTCTTCAAAAATAATATTAGTTATTACTATTCAATTTATAAAATAGATTTTTTTTTTCACACCTATCAAGTACCAAGTATGAGGTTTGGGCTATGCAGTGTTCTTAAAAATTTTACATTATCATGTAAAATTTACATTTATTTACATTTACATTTCTTCTGTCATGGAAGAAAACAGAGTAAATAAACATGAAAATTAATGACAAAAGATGAGGATAAACAGTGCTCAGTGCTTTGAAGCATACCCCAGAGTGCTATGATCAGGAGTTCCAAGAGGGTGATACTCTACTGGGGAAGAACAGAGTAGTTCTTTCTTAAAATGTGAAAATGAAGCCTAGCCTGAGGACAATGATTCAGCGCAAATCGTGCTAACCCCAGATATTCACCCTCCCAATGCTGTGCATGCTCCCCAGAGCACAATCAATCGTAGTGTAGGACCTGACTCCTTGATGGAAGCTGAATTCGCTCCGGCCAACTGCATTTGGTAAACGAGTCTCAATGTCCTAATTCTCAAACGGAGACTGAAAATGGCTCTGTTACCTGTCTCATAATTGTTGTAGTGAGCAAATATGATAATCCATTACCAAATACATTGACATATTTAATGAGGTAAGCCAGTGTTGATTATTACAGGGGATAGGAAGAATATATTTGAGTACTGACAGTGTGCAAAGGATCTCTATCCTATAAGATTTCATACAGATTCATGCTCATGTTCAGTAATCCTGGACCCACTGTGCAGGTCTGGTGTTATTTCCATATGAAACATAAGCCAGAAGCGCACACCAGGAAGAACTAGAAAACTTGGAAACCTGACTCAAACTGTGAGTTAATTTTTATATTCCCTATTTGAGTGTCACTAATTCACAGATTACATGAAAACTATCAGCAACAGCAGCTTCTAGAGAATAACCCTGCATTTGTCTCTCTCTATCTTTTTTTTTTTTTTTTTGAGATGGGGTCTCGCTCTGTCAGGCTGGAATGCAAAGGTGTGATCTCCGCTCACTGCAACCTTCTTCTCCCAAGTTCAAGCAATTCTCCTGCTTCAGCCTCCAGAGTAGCTGAGACTACTGGTGCGTGTCACCACGCCCATCTAATTTTTTATTTTTCGTAGAGGCAGGGTTTCACCATGTTAGCCAGGATGGTCTCGATCTCCTGACCTCGTGATTTGCCTGCCTCGGCCTCCCAAAGTGCTGCGATCACAGGCGTGAGCCGCCACCACTGCACCCGGCCCATTTGTCTCTTTTTTAATGTCTGGGGAGGACGGGGGTACTCAGTCTGGGACAACTGCAGAGTAACAGTTGCAGGTTGCATATCCTCTTAGCATTCTAGGAACAGGATGCTGCTGAACTCTAAAGCTGAGGTAAACCTCCAGCATCTGTAAATAACAGTCTCTGAAAGATTTCTATTGACATTTTTATTTTGCTCTCCACACTTTTTAGATCTTTCAACTAGAATTATGAAAATTTTCAGATCATGTGAATATGATTAGACACAGTTAAGCACTCACATTTAAAACAGAAATGAAGAGTATGGTAGGATCTCAGGCCCATCCTCTTTTCACTCATGTTTGTAAGAACCCCAAACTCTATGGCCCAAAGGCACTTGTTCTCTTTCTGTCTGGTAGTGATGTTTCCTGTGCTCTAGCTGCGTGTGGTCTGGTCTGCAACAGGGCAGAGGTGTTGACTTCAGGGATTTGCCTGGGTCTTAGTTTTGCTGCAGCATTTGCTGTCAGCACTGTCCCTAAGCCCTGGGAGTATTGGCGTATGTTTGCACAAGCCTTGCTCTGCATCCTGCTTGCTGAGTCTGTGTTAAAGCATAGCTCTATCTCCTACATTTTCTCTGCAATATCGGATTTTCTGTGATCTGGAGCAGGAGTGGGCGGGGGGGGGCATTTAAAATATTCTTTTTGGAGAGAAGCATCACATTAGAGTGCGTGTTCAGCATCTGAACATGTGGACCCCAGAATACTTCCTGTGTTGCATCATTAAATATCAACTGAGCAGGAGCAGCTCAAGAGTAGTTCGAGGGGCATTATTGTTTATCACTTCATGTCTGGTGTCATCTGGGCTGCATTAGCAGCAGTTGGAACACCCCCAAACAATGACTCCATCCTATGGGTCTCTGGCTACCTTGAGGCTGGATGTGACTGCATTATTTGTCTTACATGGTACAGATGCAAACAAGGCAGCTGCAATCTGTAAAGTTTCAGATGATGGATATTTGCCCTTCCTGGGTGCACAAGTTGCAAGTGAAGAATGATTAGAGTAATAGCTCCATAGCTACACCCTGAATATAAATAGGGTGACCACAGCCTTGGGTGTGAAGTTCGGACCTTGCTCCTACAGATCACAGCCAAGGATGCTAAGGGGACAGGTGGGCCTTCAGTATGCCTGGGAAACACCTGAGTCACAAAAAGCACTTCTCCCTTCACCTCATAGTTCAAGTGAGGAGAAGAAATGACTGTTCCACTTACCCTCTATCCACACTAGCAAAAACCACCAAACGAGTCAAAACTCCCTGAAACTGTCTGGCGTCTGCTCAATGGCCGAGCACTTTCCTTTATACCTCACTAATCTAATCTCAAACTTCCTCTTTCCCCTGCATGAAAAATTCAGCTACTACCAGCAGGAAATATGATGAGCCCTCACAGGGAACATGCAGCTTTGTCTCACAATGAAAAGTCAATTGACTCTCAGCTTTTTCTGCTCGTGGCAGAAAGGGATCTGGTTCATTTGCTGCTCAAATATAGACCTTTGAACTACTGTAAGATACTTGCATGGAGACAAGGGACTGAATTGATTCATGTATCATTATTTTCATCAAATATAAATAATAAGTCCTGCTAATTAGAATACTCTCCTTCCAGACCCAGCACACTCTCATTTCACCAGAAAAGGCAAACATCTGAAAGATTTTTAAATGACTTTATCCTTTGAATCTCTAGCCACAGAGAGGAAATGGAAAATAAATATATCATGCTTACTGCTTCAGAGTATGGTTAGCTTGTCTAGAGCTGCATTTAATTGGATTGTCAGCTGTACCTCTGTATCACTCTGAGTCTGCAAGCACATTTCCAAAGAGATATATGCTCTCTCTATTTTTTCCAATTTCAGAATTCAGCTCTTCCTTTTTCTCTTTCGTCTTGATTAGAAAGGTTATACGAATTGGGGGGAAAGCATTAATTTTGAAATTGTCAAACTTTGGTTCAAATCTCAGCTCCCAAATTTACCATGGGAAGATGAAATTGTATCTTCTTATCCTCTATATAATTTCCTTTACTATAATATATATTACTATAAATATAGTATTAGTATTAGTGTGTGTGTATATATACATATATATGTATACTTTCTTAAGTGTTCTGAAAACTATCAAATGAGATAAAATATTGAAGAACCAACTACAAGTAAGTGATAGCATATATTTATTCATTCCATTTCCCTTTTATTCCAAGGCACCTCCTAGTGGAGATGCCATCTGAAGCTGGATCTCAATTTTGTTTTGAAATGCCCGTATTTTGCTATTTTAAAAAAATTCAGCCCTCCACATCCCTTCTCACTTCTCAATCTGTACTCTCTGTCCAGTTCAGAAGATTACCCAGTCTTCCAGCTTCCAGGCACTCCCTATCCTTTGCAGACTGTGTACCCCAACCAAACCAGCCTTTCTAAAGCAGCACATTTTACGCTTATCTCCAGTTTCCAATTGGTTGTGGCTGAATTGCTTACGTAGGCAATTTTGAAGGTTGCCATTCATTTACGCTTGCATTCATTGATTCAGTAAAGAACTGGACACTGAGTATCATCATAAGACCACACATTTAATGGGGAAACAGAAAGAAAGCAATTGTGAATAATGTGAGGAATTCTAGACTAACAAGATTGCAGTCTCTTCCCAACAGGATATCCTCAGCTTTAGAAATTTAGGTTTGCTTTACTTGACTTCTCTGTAGTTTTTCTCAATGGTGAAAACTTTGGATTAATATCTGAGGGTCATGCAGAGTTGTTGACAAGCAGCTAGATATGGCACTTTCCAAATATCTGTTGTCTTGGTATAATGTGAATGGATACCCAAAAGTAGAGATTCTGCCTCTTTTATCTCTGAATTCTCAGATGACACTGAACATGGTCTGCTTTTTCCAGTAAATGGGTGAGTGATGAATACAAAAAGCACTAGTTTTAGAGACAGACATTGAGTTAAACCTCAGCTTTGTCAAGTACCAATTGTAGGAACTGTAAATGAGACTTTGTTCCTCTTAAAAATCAGTTTTATTGGGTGTAAAGTGAAGCTGATAAAACCTACATCAAGGATAGCTGTATTAATTAAAGTAAGTTAGGTGCATAACTTGGAGCTTAGTACATAAAACGTGCTCAAAATTTGTCAGTTCAGTTCACTTTTCTTCCCCTTCCCTTATGAAACTCTACTGAGGTGACACAGAAAAAGCAGTTCTTACAGTGCCTACAACCTCTGTGCACTGTGGTAGGCTAAGCTGCTACTGTAGAGTCGTGCTTCTGCGTGGCAGCAGTGAGGGTGAATCAATACTTATCAAGGATCCCCCGATTCATGTCTCTGAGAGCCCTGCAGACCTCAGACCTCACTACTTAGGAACTCTGAATCAGCAGGCACATAAGTATAATTTGTCATTTAAATAGCATCTAGCCCTTTGATATCGTGTAAAAACTGCATAAACATCCGTGAGTGCTGCCCTTGCTTTCCGCGTGAACTCTTCACTTTCCTTTTTCCTTCTTTTAGAATATTAGATGAGGATATTTCTTGAACCAGGTACATAGATCTTTTTGCACATTTGTTCTGATTTTACTGAAAAGGAACTTTGCCTCAGGCTTTCCAAATAGTTGAAATTCTCAAGAACTTTAAATTCCTTTTGGCGTAGACAAAAGGAAGTGACTTATTTCCCACGCTATGAAATTGTGCTATATATTTATGGATTTTTGACAAGTACTTTCAAGTCACAGGGCAGTACACACAAACACACACACACACACACACACACACACACACACCTCTATCTCTATCTCTAATTCTATCTCTGTCTCCATTTCTATCTCTATCGTCTCTATCTCTATCTCTACTGGAGGTCCATGGGAGGATAAGAGACCAAATGTTCGGGCCACTGGAGGAAGTAATTTAACCTTTCCACAATATCTGCATTAGTAGCAAGGCACTTAGAAATTCTTTACTGAATGACTTTCTTGTGATTAAAAGCATATGTTTGAACTATAGAACCAGGAAATACATATTTTTATACCTTATGTTTTTCTTTATGGTTCCTCCCTGAGAGATTCAAATATTAAAGCCATAAATTCTCAAATAGAGACAGAATGCTAGCTGTGACTGGAAGCAAATGGACAACCACATGGCTGGAATCTGGGCTTGTCTGATGCCTGGACCATCATATTGTTCAGCCTGGTCTGTTTGATGTGTGCTTGAAAGAAAAATTGGGCAAAACCAGAAACTACAAAATAGAATTTGTGGACTGTACCCACCCCAGTGTTCTTAATGGGTGTCTTAGAGAAAATATATGTTTAAAATTTCTTTTAGTACTTTAAAAAGGTTTTTTTCCCTCAGGTTTTTAAGTTGATATATAATATTATATGTATTTATCACAAACAGCATGATTTTCTATGGAATACATACATTGTGGAATGATTAAACCTAGCTAATTAACACATGCATTACCTCACATGGCCATCACCTCTGTGGTGAGACTGATTAACATTCACTCTCTCAGCATTTTCAAGAATACAGTATGTAGTCATAAGCTGTAGTCCCCATGCTGTACAACAGATCTCTTGAACTTAGTCCTCCTACTTGACTGTAATTTGGTGTCCTTTGACTAAGGTCTCCCTAGCCCACCCAATACGTTTGTTCTTTTATGTATTCATTCTGTTCACAAGTTCTGAGCTCCTACTATGTGGCAGGCACTACTGAGCTGCAGGAACTATAATAATGATACAATGAAGGAAAAAAAGATTTCCCTTAAGAATCTGATGAGAGGCTGAAAGGTATGTCTCCTGCTTTCACTCATTCTGTCTTTAGTCACAACAGAGATTCAGCTATGAGTTGAAAGCTGAGGCACAAGCTGGAAGATGGCATATGATAAAAAAGAGCCTCCTCACCTTCCCCCCGACCCCCGTAAAAAAAAAGCATAGATTACTAAAAGAGTAAAGGTATAAATATAATGATTCATTCAATATGGAAAGAAATAAAGTCTCTAAGAGACTTCTGCATGAGAGGAAATGTGAACTTGGAGCACAGACAGAGCTCATTCCCATCGGTTGGGAACTTGGAAGCCTCTGTCTAGCCTCCACTCATTGCTGAGCCAACCCCAAAAGGCTGAAGCCCCATGCCTCCACTGGGTGGGGTCTGGGGCTATGTGTACCACGATTCTGTGTCTTAGCACCATGGTGAGCTCAAAATATCTGCCTAACTTCTGAGTGAGAACTTTTCACCTCACAGTCTAACAAACTGTTGGTGTGCTTGTTGTAAATCCTCACTGGGATTAGAGTCTGGTCCTGAAGTCTAGTCTGCTCGACTGAAGCCAAGAAACTCTGATACTTTTGTCCCATTATCTACTCCTAAAGAGCCTGTATTGGACAGATTTTGTTTTTATTTGTCCAGAACTCATAACTCCCCTTATTTGGGGAAACTCTTTTTTTCCCTTCAAAATCACAGGATTCTGGTAATGAGCCATATCCCTCTATAACCAAAAATTGAGCTTAACATGAATCCGGAATTGGGCTTGCCACTGACTTGGGTCAAGTAAAATTTATAGGCAGCATTTTTTCAATTTGCTTATACAGGAAAAGGAAACTTGACTCCAGAATCAGAGAATAAGAGAATGTTCACAGATATAGTTCCTGACACGTGAAGAAAGCCTTTTTTAGTGCAGTGGAAAAGAATAATCAAAGAAAAACAAATATAAGAGAGAAATAGAGAAAGTCTAATTGATCCAGTCATACCCCAGATTATCACCAATTCTTGATTTGTTGGTGTTTCTACTATACGCCTTCCTTTTTATTTATTGTTTATGCTTGTCTGAGCTCATTCTTTATCACTTGAATCAGAAACATCTATGACTACTGTAGAGATGAACTTGGTTCCCCAAATCTGAACAGTACTGAATTTCTGTTGTTCCTAGACTTCGGATAGACCACACTACTGGTTTGCTCACTATGGGTACTGCGCATTTTTATAAAACTCTTCTGCTTATACCTCATTGGTTAGAACATAATCACATGACCAAATCTAACTGCAAAGGAAGCTGGGAAACAGTCTTTATTACATACTTGGCTAATCACTGGGGGTCTCTTATCTAGAAATACAGAGAGAACATATGGAAGTAAATGTCTATAGGTTTGATACACTCAAAGACCGATTGCAAATTTCCATTTATTTCCCCTAGAAAAACTACTAATGATTTTAAAAACTTCATAGAAACATTAAAGAAAGATCAGATAAAGTGTCAGATGTACAAACAAAACAAAGGATACAGTATCAGGCCCACGTTATGATGATTTCATTATTGCAAGGTTTATTGAACATTCAAAGATCAATTAAGTCAGTACATTGACATACTGAGAGAAAATTATTATGATGATCTTAATCAAGGTAGAAAAAGAATTTGACAACGTTCAATAGTAACTAAAGGAAAAATAAACTCTTGGCAAAATAAGAGTAAATAGGAGGGAACGACTCTAACTTGATAAAGCTTGGCAAAAAAGGTCTTGCCATCAACATGCTTTATGGTAAAGAATTGAAAGTTTGTAATTTGAGTGCAAAAACCACAGAATTATTGCACCATACATTTTCTATGTTGCTTTGTACTGGAGGTCAATGGCCCTTGCAGTAAAACTAGAAAAAGAAAAACAACAATGACAAGAAATGTATAGGATTATAAATGATTAAGCAAAAGTATCTTTATCCTCAGATGATATAATTGCATATAGAAAAAATAAAAATATTCTACAGATAAGTTAGGCATAGTAGGAGTTTAGCAAGGTTGCTGATATAAATTTAATATCTAAACAATATCAAATTAACAAACAGTTTGGAAAATAAAGTTTAAAACATTACTATTTACACTGTTGAAGTACATGAAGTATCTAGAAGTTTGGCAAAAATGTGCAAGGACTACTCGACTTGTGACTTGACTTTTCCCTCTCTTAATGGGTTTTTTAAGTAAACAGAATTCTTTATCCAAAGCAGTTAATTCTGTCTTCCTTTCTGTATGATAAGTGGATTTCTAATCTTGTTTACAAAACCCTTCCTTACTCATAGTCATGGAAATCGCTTCAACTATCTGAAAGAATAGAAACTAATTTGATCCTTGTTGATTGAACCACCTTTTGAATTATTTTATTTATTTAAGAATTTTAGCAGCAACGTTAATGTCTCACTCATATATCCCGACATGCTTTGACTGTGTCCCCACCCAAATCTCATCTTGAATTCCCACATGTTGTGGGAAGGACCCCGCGGGAGGTAATTGAATCATGGAGCAGGTCTTCCCTGTGCTGTTCTTGTGATAGTGAACAGGTCTCACGAGATCCAATGGTTTTAAAAAGAGGAGTTTCCCTGCACAAGCTCTCTTCTCTTGTCTGCTGCCATGTGACATGTGCCTTTTACCTTCCACCATGATTGTAAAGCATCCCCAGGCATGTGAAACTGTAAGTCCAATAAACCTTTTTTCTTTTGCAAATTGCCCAGTCTTGGGTATGTCTTTATGAGCAGTGTGGAAATGGACTGATGCATACCCCCTTCCCTTATAAGCATTTAGTCATCATTCTTTTCCTGCAAATTATTATGTATCACTTAGAAACCTACAATAGCTTTTTGCTATTTGTTCTCACTCTATTTTCTCTATTCTCAAATCCATTCTTTACAAAGTTACTCAAAAATAGATTATTAGTACCAACATTGTAGTTAATGAAGATGCAGAAATAAAAGAAAGAAATATTGAAGGTACTTGCAAAAATTATCATAATTTTTGATGATATGATTGTAAAACTAAAAAAATAAGTAAATAATGATATAAGAACATAAAAAAGAGTCTAGTAAGATGTCTAGATACAATATATTCAATATGTTAAAATCTAGATCTTTCTTTTACCCAACAAATTATTAGTTGGGAAAAACTAATGGAAAGAAGCAGCAATTCCTATGGCTGCAAACCTCGATGGGAGTCTGTTCTGGATTCTCTCTGGAATAGGAGGGTTGACTGTATCCAGTGTTTTGCTACACTCTGCACAAAGTCCTAGAAGTAACCCTTCCTATGCCAGGAGTCACAGTATCTGTAACATTCTAGCTTCTACCCCTTAAGACACAAGAGAACCCTCATCTGTTACAGGTGTCATTGATGACATCACTCTCCATTCCATCCTAAGATAAAGAATACCATTTTTTTCCAAGAAGTATTTCTTGGAAATCTTTTACAGACAACAAACTCAGCCTCCCACATAGAAAATAATTTAGATTTTCATCTCCAGAGCCATTTTGCTCCTCGGAATCTCAAACCTTTTGATTCCTGAGGAGAATCTTGACTTTACATTTACACGGTATGAAATCCCATTTGATTTCTGTCGTTGTTTTTTCCTAACTTCTTCTAGAAAAGCAATTAGTTTCTCAAAAATGGTATTGAAATCTTTCTAACTTTTGTGGTAGAAATGCTTACAATGATTAAATATTGTTTCTTTGCCCCGTAGTTTCTACTCATCAAATTTTCTAAAATTCATAAATTGTCAATCTAGCCTAGGAACCCTGCACTTCTGCTCTATCCTACTCTCCGACAGGTTTCTACCCTACTCAAGTCTGAAGATCAATTCAGCCACTTCTGTGTGTGTTTCAATTTTTTTTTTTCACTTTTATTTTAGGTTCAGGGGTACATGTGCAGGTTTGTTACATAGCTAAATTGCGTGTTGCTGGGGTTTGGTGTACAGATTATTTTGTCACCCAGGTAATATGCACAGTACCTGAAAGGTAGTTTTTCTATCCTCATTGTCCTCCCACTCTCCACCCTCAAGTTAGCCCCAGTATCTGTTGTTCCCTTTTTTTACGTCCATATATATAGTCAATTTTTAGCTCCCACTTATAATTGAAAACATGCGGTATTTGGTTTTCTGTTCCTATGTTACTTTGCTTAGGATAACGGCCTCCAACTCCATCCACGTTGCTACAAACGATATGATCTCATTCTTTTTCATGGTTGGGTAATATTCCATCATGTATACATACCACATTTATTTATTTATTTGTTTATTTATTTATTTAATTTTGAGATGGAGTCTCGCTCTGTGGCCCAGGCTGGAGTGCAGTGATGTGATCTCAGCTCATTGCAAGCTCCGCCCCCTGGGTTCACGCCATTCTCCTGCCTCAGACTCCTGGTTAGCTGGGACTACAGGTGCCCGCCACCACGCCTGGCCCCTTTTTTCTATTTTCAGTAGAGACGAGGTTTCACCGTGTTAGCCAGGATGGTCTTGATCTCTTGACCTCGTGATCTTCCCGCCTTGGCCTCCCAAAGTACTGGGATTACAGGCATGAGCCACCACGCCCGGCCCTCATTTTCTTTATTCACTCCACCATTGACAGAAATTTAGGTTGATTTCGTATACTTTTGTCATTGTGAAGAGTGTGTTCAGCCACATTGTATAAAGCCTTAGTATTGTCTTAGTTAAGTGGATAGTACACATATGCCTTGAATATACCATTTTACCGTGCCTTGCAGATGACAGTGTTTCCTGTCCTTCCTCCCACAGTAAGGCTTTTGTTCTGTAGGGAAGATGGGAAATACGAATCTGGATGTCTTCCACCATTCCTACAGCGGCTACAGTTTCACTCTTCCATGTCTATAGCATGAGAAACACTTCTTATAGAACTTTCACCAGTCTCTTCTGTGATTGCACAATACATTCCATGGGGAAGAGCCCATGAGTTGGTGAAAACTCCCTGCTACATCTGTGGACTCCAGGGACTTTATACTCCGTCACCAGCCCATAAATGGTCTCCACTAATTTGTGAATAACTATAGCTGAATTCTTCCTACTGGTGCCCGGTTTTACCTTCCTCAAGTAAGCAAGTGTTCTTGTTTTGTTTCTACCCGCAGGCCAGTCTTTCTATCCTGAGACTTCAGGCTGCTTGGTTGCCTTGTGACCTCAGGTAGTTTCAAGAAAAGTCTTATGCTTTCATTTTGTTTGATACTTTTTCTTGTTTGGGTGGAAAAAATCCTTTTCCTAGCTCTTTACATCCCTACGATAAACCAGAAGTCCTAATAATACCTTAAAGATATTTATATTGTGTTGAAACACTATGTTTTTAAAGACAAATTATGAAAATTTTCTAATCCCATTGTACCCATTGTGATCTGAGTATTGGTTTCCTCTCCAAAATTCATCTCTCCCATTTTCTAAAAATATGCATAAATGCCACCCTTATCTCTCTACATAATGTTCCCAGAATACATATGAATAGAATACTTTTCTATCCTGTTGAAATTCATACATATCCTTTTCTATTTATGAAATATCCTCCCTCTACTCTGCCTGTATGCTCATAATTCAAGACCAAGATTTTTTATCTTTATTTATAAAGCTCCTTGTGATTAGTATAATTAAATGCTTTTTCCCTTGTATTTACATGATTCCTGATTCTTATTTCTACAATAGAATTTGCTATATCAAATGAAATTATTTTTTACATATTCACCTTCTCCAGTAGATGGTGAGTTCTGCAGATATTGCTTTATTCCTAACTGAATTGCCAATACCTTGTACTGTGCCTGATAGATACCAGAGGTGAGAAAATAAACAAATAAATAAACAAACAAACTTTAATTTTGCCTACTAGTTCGTGAGTTATGGTATCTTTAGTTTCTTTATAGGCCTACAAAATAACTTTTATTACTTATCCTTCTTCATGACAAAGCCGTAAGCTAATTGTTTTCCCCATTTTGTAATTCATAAAAATAAAGCCCAATGACTGTATGCATTCCGTAAGTCACCGACTTCATATACAATGGAGATAAAGTCTGAAATAAAGTCTATCTCATTTCAAAGACAAGACATATGATCATTAATATTAAATATTGTCACTACTTTTCAAAACAGATATTCAAGTGTGAGGATTGAATATCATCTTGACCACATCAGCAACCTTTTATTCTCATACAATCCTTGAGTTTCAAATTTAGCCAAGACATAATTGTTACCTCTTCAAGAGATTCCAGTTTCCCAGAAGAGAGTACACCTATAGCATTTTCTTCTTATAGTCTGTATTCACAGATATATTATAAATTTAGAATGAACCCCCTTCCCCTCACAACCAGAATTTCTTGGTTTAGCAGTCTGGTTAGTTTTTGTTTCAGAATAGGTAGGAAAAAAAGAAACAGGAGAAAGAATTATCACTATCTATAGCATTTTTTTAAAATAAGAAATTCAAATAGCTTTAGACATTTTCTCATAGCAAAATCTTGAAGGAAATAATTCAGAGCATGGTGTGCATATAATTGAGAAAGTTCTATCACCTGTTCTAGAGAGGCTAAGTTGTATGTCCATCTGTGGATGTCTTGCCATGTTCAACAAGAAGCACATCAGGGCAGAACAACAACCAGTAGGGAAAAGTTATACGGAGGTAGATTTTAGCTCAAATGAGCTACCATGAGGTTAGCAGTTGTGTGGTAAAAGATAATTTACTTTAGCATCTAAAGGACACTCATTAGCTGAAAAATTTGACCAAACTATATATATGAGAAAAAGTCCATCAACATAGATTTATAATTACTGTTTTATGTACTTGTGTTTTCGATCATATAAGAATAAAAAGGAATTTTAATGAAAAATGCAATGCCACTGACATTTATACACAACTCTGTATCTACCTTTGCCATTAAGGGTTTGAGTTACTCTCTAGTGTTCTTTCATTTCAGTCTGAAGGACTCTTTTTAGCATTTCTTGTAGGACAAGTCTACTAGTGACGATCTGTTTAAATTCTTGTTTACTGAAAATGTCATAATTTCTCTTTACCTTTTAAATACTACTCTTGTCAAATATAGAATTCTTTGACAGGTTTTTTCCTTTCATGATTTTGAATACATAATCTTAATGCTTTCTAGTCACCATGGGTTTTAATAAGAAATTAATATCACTAAAGATCCCTTGTACATGGTGAATTACTTCTCTCTTCCTGCTTTCAGGAGTCCCTTTATGTTTTTGCCTTTCGATATAATGTATCTTGGTGTGGATCTACTGAGTTTATCCTTTTTGAAGTTCATTGAATATTTTGGATCTGAAGAATCCTCTCTTTTACCAAATTTATGAAGATTTTGGCCTTTAATTCTTCAAATATTCTTTCTATCATCTTTTTCTGAGAATTCTGTTATGCATAAGTTGGTATACTTAATGATACACCAGAAATCCCTTAGACTCTGTTCATTTTGCTTCATTGTTGTTCTTCCTGGATCTCATACTGGATACTTTCAATTGACTTGCGTTCCTGTTCACTGATTTTTTTTTCTTCTGCCTGCTCAAATCTGGTATTGAAACTCTCTAGTAAAATTGTTGTTTCACTCGTTGTTTTCAGCTGACTTTTTGTTTCCTTTAAATTTTTTTTTGTCTTTATTGATATTCTTTATTTGGTGAAACATCATTTTCCTGATTTTGTTTAGTTCTTTGTTTATGGTTTCATGTAGCTCTCTGGGCATATTTAAGGAAATTGATTGAAAGTGTAGTAAATCCCATATCTGGGCTTCCCCATCAGTAATTTCTGTTAATTTTATTTCCTATGAATTGTCTACAATTTCTTATTATTACATGCCTCAATTTTTCTTTCTTTTTTTTTTTTTTTTTGGTGGTGGTGGTTGTTGAAAACTAGACGTGTTGAAGATTATAATGTGGTAACTGTGAAAATCCAATTATCTCCCCTCTCCCCAGGGTTTGTTTTCGCTTATTGTTATAGATTGTGGTTATCTACTTGCTTAGTAATTTTTATGAACTATTTTGGAAATACTATTCTTTGCTGTGCGTGACAACTGAAATCTTCGTTCAATTAACTTAGTGGTTCAGGTAGTGATTACACAGAAATTTCCTTAAATGCCTGGATCCAAAAAAAAAAAAAACCAAAAAAGAAACAAAAAGAAGGAAGGAAAGAAAGAGCAAATAAAACAGAAAGAGAGAAAGAAAGAAGAAAAACATTTTCTGGTCATTGCAGAATGTCGTAGCTTTCTCTTCCTGCTTAGACATAGTCTAGAAGTCAGCCAGAGGTAAAACCTTTGGGTTTTCTCATTTTTTTGAAAGTATGCACCATCTTAAGCATGAACCCAGCATTCTAGATTCCTCCTACAAACTGAATATTTCTGGCTAGCCAAATTCTATATGTTCAACTCTTATCTTTATATGTTCATACCTGCAGTGTGCTGGTATTAGGCGGTAGTGTCTTTGGGAGGTAATTAGGTCTTGAGGGTGGAGGCGCTATAGATAGTATTAGAGTCCTTATAGAGAGCTTACTTCATCATCTCTGTCTGCTCTCTGCTATGTTAGGGCAAAATGAGAGAATGGCTATCTGCAAACTAGAAGGTGGACCCTCACCAGACATCAGGTCTGCATTGCTATTGGACTTTACAGCCTTCATTACTGTGAGAAAGAAATCTCTGTTGTTTAGGCCATTCAGTCTATGTTATTCTGTTATAACAGCCTGAACTCACTAAGGTAATTCCCCACTATATGCAGAAGTTTTTGAAAGCTTTTACTCCTGTGTATTTCCTCAGCCTCTTTCCCTCTAGGTTTATCCTTTGCTTTCCCAACAGTTGTCCCTTTCCCCAGGAGGCCGTAGTTAGTATGTTTTTAAACACTTTCGACAGACACAATTCAGGAATCTGCTCTATTCCTAAGAAACTTTTAAGAAGGATGAAACAAAGGTAAGGCCCTGAACCTATCTCCCAGGGAGCTCCTGACAGGTAAATCAACAATTCTTTAATTGAGATCATGGTCTAAAGTGCACTTCACACCACCAGTAAGATGCACCAGGAACGTGGACCGCCATCCTCATGTTAGTCTCCAAAACACCACCACTCTGTTTTACAAAACTTTAACAGTTTCTTTATCCATTAAGCACTTTTCTAATGGTTGTAATTTTTTATTAGATTTCAGAATTTCAACAAAATTGAGTCTGACAGTTTTATTCCTCTTAAACATTGCGTAAGTTGAGTTTTCTACTCTGCTATTTTCAGAGATGTCACTCTGAATGATCTTTTATAGCGATACTTCAGGAAATCTTCATTAAATTGGATGGATGAATCAAAACATGTTGCAATTCCAAATGGCAGCAACTTGGGAAGGAAAGAGCCAAAGAGCAGAGGATGTTTGGGGTCAAGAACCTGGTAAGGCAACTCTGTATAAAGGGAAAAAATGTACAGTGATGAAATACCTCATGTTATAGGTTGAATTGTGCCCTCACTTCTAAAAAATGTATGCATCAAAGTCCTATTCCCCAGTCCTCAGAATGTGACTATATTTGGAGGTAGCATTTTTAAAGAGGCAGTTAAGGTAAAATGAGTTCAACGGGTGGGCATATATCCAGTATAACTGGCGTCATAATAAGAAAAGACGATTAGGACAAAGACTCACACAGAGAAAAAACCATGTGAAGACAGAGAGAAGGCAGTCATGTACAAGGAAAGGAGAATGGCCCTTTGAAAAACCAATCCTGCTAACACGTTAACCTTGAACTCTAGAATGTGACATAACGACTCCCTGTTGTTTAAGCCGCCCAGTCTATGGTACTCTGTTATGGAAGTCTTGAGAGAGGAATATACTCATCAACCAGAATTGTTCCAAAGACATGGACTTAACCTACATTTATCTTTGATAATCCTTTAAGAACACTATTTAAATAATAGTAAAAGGGATGTGGGAAGGACTGTAAGGGCAAAGAAAATGAGAGTAGGAACGCAATTTCAGAAGGTATAAGGCAAATGAAGAAAGCCACATTTTAAGCTGGCAATTAAGAAAGCCCAGAAGCAAACACATTTACATTGCACAAATCTAAGAGATTCAGGAATTAGTGTTTCCAGGTATGTCTAAAAGGGGGTAAAGATGGGACTATAAACAGAAGTGATTGTTCCTATATTTGAAAAGCATTTAGACATACATACTTTATCACACTTCCTGGATCCTGGTTACTTTTCTTTTCCCCAACCCTAGAATAGGGTTTATTTTCTGTAGAAGTAAAGCACAGTCTTGTACCTGGGGACATGAGAGACAGTTGAATAATATACAGATATCAGAGAGTTAGCTGAAGATTTAACAATGGTGGGACTTTTCACTTTTCTTTCTCTTCGTCCCCAGAAAGGTATTAGCCCAGATAAGCCTTCAGGAAGATTTTAAGAGGCTTCCTGGGAATCTGAGCAGCTCAACAGAAAAGAGCTAAAGTTTTTGACAATGGAAGATCCCCATGGAATGACCCAGTCAGATTATCATTTCAATCAGATTTCCTCATCTAAACCATGGTCTCCAGAAAATGACTTTAGTGACCATTTTCTAAATTTCCCCATGGCGCTTTAGTGTATTATCAGTAATAATATTATGAGTGTGTTGCTTATACAGTATGTTCTAGTTTCATAGAAGTTAATTCACTATGTAGATAGACTCCTGAGGGAATTAGGAATTAATTTTCATACAACATCCAGTTGAGGAAGCAGAGCAAGACCATGGTTCGACCAACCACCATGCAACTTCCATTCTGTTTTTCGGTGCCCTGATCTTAAACAGCAATAGACAACCAGGAATCACCAGTCCTGAGAAATGCATCCAATACGAAATGAAGACAAGACCAACTGGTAAAAAATTAGTAACACAGAGAAAACTGAAACTATGACTCCTTTCAGGGCAAAGAAAACATTTAAAAAATGAAGTTAACTTCACCAGAGAAAATGTGTTTAAATGCTGTATTCATGAAACCATGGTAGGTTGCTCTTAAAAGAAACTTTTAGAGAATTAAAGAAAGCTTTGGAAATTACAAACAAGATAGCAGAAATAAAAAATCTTAAAAAAAAAGGTTAATAATAAGAAGAAGCAGTTAAGTAATTAGAACAAAAAGTCAAGGTAGAAATTAGGAGGTGAGGATTAGAAAAGTAAAGGAGGAACAGAGATTTCTCAACATCTGAATAACAGGAGCTTCAGAGAGAGAGACTGGAAAACCAGAGGCAAGGAAATCATCCAAGGAACAAATCAAGAGGTATTTTCAAAACTGAATAATAAGAATTTTCACAGGACCCACTGTGTACCCAGAAAAACAGATGAAAATAGAGCCACAGGCTTTCCACAATACACGTCATCTGAAATTTCAGGACTGATGGCAGATAAGATGGGATAAGCTTCTGTGCAGAAAAAAGTGGGCTTCAAAAATTGGTACAAAAATCAGAATGTCATTGCTTCTTCATCAATAACATTGGAAGTTAAAATAAGGTGAAAAATGTATTTGACATTTTAAAAAGTTGATTTTCACCCTGGAATTTGATATTCAGACAAATTGTCAGTTAAGTATGAGTATAGAGTAAAGACACTATCGGAAATCTAATTTCTGAACAATGTTACTTGTCACATCTCAGGAAGCTATCAGAGTATGGCCCTAAACCAAAATACCAGAATTGAAAATGTAAGAGTAGAAGTATTAACATATTTTGAAGCTATAGAAGAAGCTATAAAAGTAATATATTAAGAGAGTTAAAATTAGGTATCTCCGTGAACTAAAAATAATTGTTTTCAACATTCTTTATTGAACTGTTCTACAATTTCAATTATATGCAGTATAATTCTGATAAAAATAAAACTAATTGTAAAACAGTGAGCAAAATAATATAATTAAGATGCCTTACACATATTACTGTGTCAATAACTTCTATATTTTACCCAATTATCCAAGTAATAATTAGGTGGAAACTTGAACAAGACATTTTCCTCGCTAGGTTTGAGTTTACTAACTCAAGAAAAAAAGAATTGACCTACATTACAATACTTTTAAAAACCCCAAGAATTTATAAATCTACTTAATATTTACTAAGACTTCAGTGGAAAGTTATATGGATACTGTCTTTAAATATTGTTAAATTTTTACCCCCGATTTTAACTCTTTATCATGAGACTGATAATTTGGCAAGCAAATACAACAAGCAGAATCTAAAATACATTTTCAAGTTGTTATTTGATCAAATGGAATATTGAGAAAAATGTAACTTTCACATCTTCTCACAATCTATAAAAGGTCAGCATTCCCACCTTTTCTTTCTCTTAGTAGTAGGAAGTGCCCCCAACTTTGTAGAAAGGCTACGGCCAAGGCTATCAGCACAAAAGCATTCTCTCAAAATTTAGAAACTGAATACCATATAAGAAGTTTGTCAGTTTCACATCCATAAATCTGTTTCACAGTGCCTGGTCCACAGCGGACTTTTGGTGAATGCTAGTTTATAGAATAATAAAACCATGGCATGTAGTTTGGAGACATTTAGAAAGAAAGAAACTTCCGGAGAGCCATGGCTTCCATACTTTACTACCCAAATGAAAAAATGTTTCTCCTAAAAAAGCATGTGCCTCTGCTTTGGTGTCCTTTGCTGATGGCTGCTCCCTCTCCCTCCCAGCCCTTCACTTCTCTGAACTAGTTCTTTGTCCTTGCAAGCAAATCAAAGGGAAATTGAAATTGATCTCAGGGATGATGGCTAGCTAGAGTTAGAAACAGGAAAGCCTGTGAGTTCGGATGGTTTCTATGACCCCTCCTTCCCATCCACCGCCACCCCCCACCACCAACACCCCATACCCATTCAATTAATTTCAAGTTGAAACAGATTTATTTATATTTATAGTTTCCAGAATATTCTTCTGAAATTTTCTTGATTTAAGCTCATTTCTAAGTGCTTTCCTCCCTTTTATTTTAAAAGAAACTTGAGACTCTGGTCCCTATTAAAAAGGAAGAAAGCATCATTGATGTCCAGCTTCCCTCCAGCTACCCTGAATTTGAGCAGACTGTATGACTCATCTTTCCTAGAAATACAACAATGAGATCATCATGTCTGTTTCCTTCCCACTCTGAGTACAGTTGAATTGGTTTCCTCTGTGTTCAGAGATAATTTTTTTTCTGAAAAGCCCTTTGCTTGTTAATACACAAGAGTTTAATTATATATTTAGAACACAGCATTGAAGAAAATGAGCAGTGATTAATACATTCTCTCTTTTTTTTTTCAGGCAGCTCAATCTCTACTTCCAAAACTAAAATTGTATAAATCATAGAAGGAGATACATCTGCATTTTATTTTAACACCTCCTGTGATAAAGAACTCACCACTTCCACAGGAAGTTAATTCTGCTTTTAACAATTTCTTTAGATAATTTTTGCTCGCGGGGACCTAAAATCTGATGGCCTCTGACTTCAGTGTTTTAGCTCTATCCCTGAAATTTACAGCCAAGGAGAATATTGCTAGCCCTTTTCCAGGTGATACATCTTCAGATATTTGCAGACGATTATCATATCACATGATCTGACCTACATAAAGTGTAAATTTCTTAGAACATCATCTGCTTCACTTTAGATACTTAGTTGTGCTGCCAGATTAACAATCTTGCCTGAATTAACAAACAAATTCAAATAACTGATTCTACATTTCTGTAAATGGCTGTTTCGTCAAATTGAAAAGTTACTACTGCAGAATGGTAAAATATCTGGACAAATATGTTTTGCCTAAATTGCATGGAGACCTTGGGATTGTTGTTATATAAACAGTATCTAGACCACATATATTACAACACTATAAGCAATTCTATATTTTTATTGTTTTTACCTCATTCATAAAAAGTATTGTCTAAATCAAGTTATTGCATCAATCCATATACAATTCAAATACGAAATTCTCATTCATTGATTTTTATATTATTTGTACACAAACAATGTAACAAAATGTATGATACTTATTTCTGTATTTCTAAGATATTAGTGTTCAAATATCATTCCACCAGTACATTCTCAGATTCTCTTTGAAATTGAAGTTGAATAGAATGCCAGATTTATCTCAGGTGCAAAAATACAGTTATCAAATAAACAAACAAAAAGAACTAACGCAAAACAGAGCATTAAGAAAATATCTCAGTAGCCCAAATCACATTCCAGTTACATATATCCGTACATGAGAAAGCATAAAATGAAATGGAGCTATTAGGTATTCAATCTGCAAAGAACTTTACTATTTCTCATAAAGGCTTAGGGGCAACATTAACTACATATTCAAAAAAATCTTGAGAGCACAGACTCTTATTTTTGAATCTCAAATAAGACTCCAGAGGTATATAAGGCGCACCGGACTAAGAGTCAGGATACCTTGGCTCAAGGTACAAGTTTGCCATTTATTAGCTGGTCCTTGACATGACCAGGTTAGCAAGGTAGAAAGATGATAAAGGTTGGTATGAAGAAGGTAGACTTATATGAGTGACAGTGGATGACAACAAATCTGGGGAAATTAAATAAACTACAGATGGGACCCACGTGATATGCTGCAGAGTATGCAGCTTTTCCAATCAAGGAAAGCTTCGTGCAGGAGGCCAAACAGAACCTGAATCCTGCAGTATGACCTCAGGGACTCATGCCACTTTCTGAAATATCTAACAAAAATGACATTACTGCTGTTGCACTCTGAATTCCTAGAACTTGTGAGTGAACCATTTCACTGCATCCTTTTTCCCTGTGTTATTCTTTAACCAGCCTTCTTTCTTAATCACATTTCTACATCTGAGATATTTTCCTTTCAGCCTTTTCTGCATAAGCCCTAATGACATAGCTAGTTCTCCAGTAATGTCTGGGAAGAGAAGAACCTTAGGTTTGTCATCTCTCAGTAGGACACCCCGGCTAAAGCCCTCTGGACCCAGCAAGGACGACGTTGTCTTCTCTCTCTTCTAATCCTGTTGTATCTTCCACACATAGCATAATGAGCTATAAAGTTTTCCAATTCTTCAGAATAATTATTACTATACTTCTCAGAGATTTCCCAAGATTTCCTCAAAATTGGGAAAGTATTGATTCAGCTCAGTATTGATTCAGTCTAGTATTGATTCAGCTCAGTATTGATTTGGTCTAGTACTGATTCACTTATCATTTTCAGGGGATGGGTGGTCTTCACATGTGCTGGAAAGATCCTCATTTAAATAAGATTTGGCAGCTACAAATCCAGTTACTGCATCAATCCATGTACGATTTATCTGTAGGTGAGCTCACAGTCCAAATGTGAACTGTCAGAAGTTGGGCAAAATGGAACTTGGTTCATTCTGCAGATTGGACCACTGGGAATTGTACTGAGAATTACCAGAGCTGCATATCCTCTATTCACTCCTCCAGCTACAGTCTTCCCCTTTCCATTGTGGCCCAGGAGACCAACTTACATTCTACATTACCAATTTTTTTGATCTCTTGCATTAGAGTAGCTTCAGCCAATCAGAGAACCTAGAGGGACACTGAGGGAGGGAAAACAGAAGTCTGAGGGTTTATCCACACAACCTCTGTCCGCCTCAGGCCCACGGCTTGAAAGTAGCTACATCTCTGCCAACACCCACAGATTCTGTGAGGCACCCTTCCCTCAGGGCTCCAGCCCTCCAGGGTTCTGTAATTTTGCTTCCTCCTGTCTCCCTTCCAGGCCTACAGGCAGGAGCTGCTCCCCACTGTTTCCAGGCTCTGGAACTAGGGTGTTGCTGTGCCTCATTGGTTCCCTTCACTCTGCTCACACCTGCATTAGCAAGCCATTCATAAACACCGTTTACTCATACCTTTGAACTCTATCTACAGATACCACAATGGTAAGAAAGACTGGTGAACATTTTGGAGGCAAACACACACCTGAAGTTTCTGCAATTATGTTGGATTCAGAGCAAGAATACCTAGACTCTGTTTCTGGTTCTGTCACTTACCAGCTTTGTGATCTCAGCAAAGTTAATTATTAGGTTGGTGCAAAAGTAATTGTGTTTTTTGTCTGTCATTTTTTTAATGGCAAAAACTGCAATTACTTTTGCAACAGTCTAATATCCCAGAGACTCAGCTTTATCATCTGTAAAATGGGAGTAATAAACTCTCAGTTTCATTGTGTGAGTTAAATTATATGAAAACTTAATATAGCTATACTAGGAAATTTTCCTGAATTCCCATGTCCTTTGGTTTCTGATAACATTTTCCAAATAACAAAGTAATATGGAAGATGTTCCTACACTTTATTATTCTCAGCCACTCTCCAAGTAGCCTCTGGGTTTACTTTTCCCTTCCTCTAAACCCTACAGTATCCTGTAATCAACAACACTGGTATCCGAACCTTGACCTAGTGGGCTCGATGTCTGCATTTGTGAGGACCACTCAGACTGGTAACTGCCCACTCTGGGAAAAGTAGGTTTCCATATACCCCACCTTCCTTGTGCTCACTAATAAATCATTTCTTTATACTCACTTTTCTAAAATGCAATTAGTTGGCATGGACTGAGTGCCTTGTTTGACTCTAAGACTTGCCTAACTATTTTCAGAGCTTTTAGAGGACTGTCTCTTCAGGCTGTCTCCAGGTTTGGCTACCAAGGGTCATGCTTGTAAGATTGCCATCCTGACTGCACTAGATTTTTCCCTCCCTATTTATTTGGAGAAATTGAGGGAAGAATATTCTTATGACTTCCCTTCACACAAACAAGGCAAGTGAAAGCGTAAACTGCAATATATGCTGGAAGTTGTTTAATAAAAATTCCTTTTATGACAACCCAGTGGGATGGGATGAGAGCAGGGTTGTTATCGTGAGACTGACTTGAATTGCTTTGGGACCTGAGTATCCTCAAGCATTCAGAGTTCTGGTTTTCTCACTTGTAGGACGAAAATAATAATGCATACTTTGATGATGAAGTCACCAATAAGAGGGGACTTTGGGAGCAATAAATAAGACAGTGTATGAGAAAGTCAGCAGTACAGAGGCACCTGAGAAGCACTCGGGATATGTTTTGTTAAGTTTAAATTGTTTTTTTTTTTTTTTCGAGATGGAATTTCACTCTTGTTGTCCAGGCTGGAGTGCAATGGTGTGATCTCGGCTCACCGCAAACTCCACCTCCTGGGTTCAAGTGATTCTCTTGCCTCAGACTCCCGAGTAGCTGGGATTACAGGCATGCACCACCACGCCCGACTAATTTTGTATTTGTAGTATAGACAGGGTTTCTCCATGTTGGTGAGGCTGGTCTCAAACTCCCAACCTCAGGTGATCCTCAGCCTCCCAAAGTGCTGAGATTACAGGCGTGAGCCACCGTGCATGGGGTATATTTTTTTAAAGTTCATTTTTAGCTCCTTTTCTATATTTGAACAATTTCAACCAGATTTCTAACAAGACACTTGTTTCTTGGCAATTTGATATGTTTACTATGCATGAATAGTGACAAAATATATCAAAATTATAAATTATTTAAAAATGAGTGATTTATTCAGAATTCATGTGCAGCCAGGAATATGAGTTTAGATGGTTACTTTCCATCTAGGAAGCCAGGTGAAGCTGTAATGATAATGAGAGTATCAATAGCTGTTGCTTATAGAGAGCTTCCTCGGTGTCAGGCATTGTTAAATACCACCTACATTTAACTCAGAGAAACCTCATAACAAAGCTATGATATAGCCATTATTACTCCCATGACCAGATGAGAACACTGAGGCTGTGGAGAAGGACTTGTCCAAGTGTTGTAGGCTGAAAAAGGGGCTGCCCCACCCACAAATGTACACACCCTAATCCCTTGAACCTCTGAATACGTTACTTTATGTAGCAAAGGGGACTTTGCAGATACAATTAACTTAAGAAAATTGAGTTGGGTAGATTGTTTTAGATTATCCAGTTGGGCCAAATATAATCACAAGAGTCCTTATAAAGAAGGAGGCAGGAAGGTCAGAGTCAGGACTGTGTGTAGTGATGAAAGAGAGGTCAGAGCAACGTGGGAACATGAGCCAAGGAATGTGGGCAGCCTCTAGAAGTTGGAAAAAGCAAGGAAAAATAATCTCCGCTAGAGCCTCCTGAAGGAACTAAGTCCTGCCGGCACCTCAGTTTTAGAACACTGAAGCTGAGTTTGGATTTCTGACCTCTGGAACAGTAAAAAAAAAAGTTCTATTTTAAGCTACTAAGTTTTTAGTAATTTGTTAGAACAAAAACAGAAAACTAATAGATCAAGTGACTCACCTGAGCTCACTCAATTCATTTAAGAGTGGGAATAGAGGGAGCTTGAATTCTTATCAAGACAATTTGATTACAAAATCTTTACCTTTAACCACTGTACACTATAATTCATTCTAAATTTGCTAGCTAATAATTAATGTGAATAACAATGTTCATCTCACAAAGCATTTGTGATAATTAATTATTAAAAGTCCTGAAATGGGTTGCGGTAGACTGAAAAAATGTGGCTGCAGTATTTGTAGCTCATTCCATAAAGAGATGGCATCAATTTCCTTGCCTCTGGAAGCTGGGCTATCTTGCGACTCACTCTGGCAATAGAATGGGGGTAAAAGTGATGTTGTGTGAATTCCTTGTGGCTGCTGCACTTGTGTCTTGGAATGACTTTGCCATCATATAAACAAGGTCAGTCTAGTCTACTGGAGGATGAGAAGTCACATTGGAGAGAACCAAGGAGACCCAGCCAACAGACAGAGCCAATCACCAGACCTGTAAATGAGACCATTTTCAACATTTCTGCTCTAGCTGAAATTCTACCTCAATGTAGATGCATGGTTAAGCCCAGGCAAGTTGCGCAGAATGTTTCAGCCAACCCACAGAATCATGAGAAACAATAAACTGATTTTTGTTATAAGCCACTAACTTTTAGGGTGATTAGTTATAAAGCAATAGATATCTGATAAACATATAAGGTGATTACAATATAATTTATTTTCCTCTTTTAAAGTAAGAAAATACTCAATTTCTAAAAAGCCGGTGAGCAAAAGAGCAGCAAACATTGATTTGATGCTGACTTAAATTAATTCCTTCTCTTAACTTCAGGTCCTGGAAAATATTAATATGTTAAATTAATGTCTTCCAGGGTGTTAGAAATCTTATGTATTTAATTTTTTCAATAACCGATTAGAATCTTCATTGTATGATAAGGAAATTGAGGCACAGAGAGATTGACTCGCTTGTCTGAGGGCATAGAGCTAGAAAGAAGTTGAGAAGGTTTTGTAACCTAGATCTGTCTGGCACAAAAGTACATTTTTTCCCCTAAACTCAGCTGAAAATGTTCTTAGCAGTCCCTACAGACATCATTTTGTTCTTGTAAATGTCTTCAACTAGTTTTCATCAGTGAGTGGAAAATAGCCAGGATATGATATTCTACAAAATCTCCCTTAACATTCAAATCCACTGGTAACAGTTGCCAGGCAAAATGTCTTATGCTAAAATTACCTGTCTTATGAGAAGTTAAAACAGTTTTAAAGAGTCTTCTCCTCTCAACATGCCTTGTATTGTTAACTTTACTCATTTTTCCCCTCTCTGAAATATAATGTGAAGAAAATGTATATCTTAAGCAGAAAGCTCTGGTGTTTTAAATTGCAATCGGAGATCCAAAACAATTGGAGAAGGAAAGGTACAGTCAGTTGAGATCATCTGTTATCTTTGCAGAATCCATTTGGAAGCACACATAGAACATGGGGGAGAAAAATCCTTCTGGTTGTTTTCTGCCATTTTCCCTGTCTCTTGTTTTTGTCTTATCACCATTTTCAATCAAAGAGAATATATGAGAACATTGGCCTTGATTCAGAAAAAGAATGGAAGAATGTCTAAAACATATAAACATCCTTCTCTCAGAAAGAGCTGCTCACAAGCCACACAATATAATAAACTGAATTATTTTGCTATAGAATCATTTTTGAATAATATTCTCTGTTGTTCCCTTAAAAGAGTACTTACTGTACACTAATTACAAAATAAAAATTAAAAGAGAGTAAATGAGGAAAAAAATAGTTATTGTATTAATTTGTTTTCATGCTGCTGATAAAGACATACTGGAAACCAGGAAGAAAAATAAGTTTAATTAGACTTACAGTCTCATATGGTTGGGGAGTCCTCAGAATCATGGTGGGACATGAAAGGCACTTCTTACACGGTGGCGGCAAGAGAAAATGAGGAAGAAGCAAAGCAGAAACCCCAGATAAACCAATCGTGAGACTTATTCACTATCATGAAAATAGCACGGGAAAGGCTGGCCCCCATGATTCAATTACCTCCCCCTTGGTCCCACAACACATGGGAATTCTGGGAGATACAATTCAAGTCAAGATATGGGTGGAGATACAGCCAAACCGTGTCATTATGCCCCAGCCCCTCCAAATCTCATGTCCTCACATTTCAAAACCAATCATGCCTTTCCAACAGTTCCCCAAAATTTTAACTCATTTCAGCACTAACTCAAAAGTCCGCAGTTCAAAGCCTCATCTGTGATAGGGCAAATCCCTTCTGCCTATGAGCCTGTGAGTCAAAAACAAGCTAGTTACTTCCTAGATACAATGGGGGTACTGGTACTGGGTAAATACAGTTGTTACAAGTGGGAGAAATTGGCCAAAACAAAGGGGTTACAGGCCTCATGCATGTCTGAAATCCAGCAGGGCAGTCACGTTTTAAAGCTCCAGAATGATCTCCTTTGACTCCAGATCTCAGATCCAGGTCATGCTGATGCAAAACGTGGGTTCCCATGGTCTTAGGCAGCTCAGCCCCTGTGGCTTTGCAGGGTACACCCTCCCTCCCAGCTGCTTTCACAGACTGGCATTGAGTGTCTGTGGCTTTTCCAGGCACATGGTGCAAGCTGTCAGTGGATCTACCATTCTGGGGTCTGGAGGATGGTGGCCCACTTCTCACAGTTCCATTAGGCAATTCCCCAGTAGGGACTCTGGGGTCTCTGACCTCACATTTCCCTTCCACACTGCCCTAGCAGAAGTTCTCCATGAGGGCCCCACCCCTGCAGCAAACTTTTGCTGGGCATCCCGGAGGTTCCCAAACCTCAATTCTTGACTTTTGTGCATCTGCAGGCTCAACACCACGTGGAAGTTGCCAAGGCTTGGGGGTCCACCCTCTGAAGCCACAGCCCAAGTTCTACGTTGGCCCCTTTCAGCCATGGCTGCAGTATCTGGGACACAGGGTACATG
The DNA here is from genome assembly GCF_000951035.1 of Colobus angolensis palliatus. Classification (NCBI taxonomy): domain Eukaryota; kingdom Metazoa; phylum Chordata; class Mammalia; order Primates; family Cercopithecidae; genus Colobus; species Colobus angolensis. The sequence continues at coordinate 602,443 of NW_012118821.1, read as the reverse complement.
TCCTTAGGCTGCACACAGCACAGGGACCCTGGGCCCGGTTCACATAATCACTTTTTCCTCCAGGGCCTCCTAGTCTGTATGGGAGGGGCTGCTGTGAAGTTCTCTGATGTGGCCTGGAGACATTGTCCCCCATGGTCTTGGGATTAACATTAGGCTCCTTGCTACTTATGCAAATTTCTGCAACTGGCTTGAATTTCCTCTCAAAAAAATGGGATTTTCTTTTCTACTGCATCATCAGGCTGCAAAGTTCCTGAACTGTTATGCGGTTTCCCTTTGAAAATTGAATGCCTTTAACAGCACCCAAGTCACCTCTTAAATGCTTTGCTGCTTAGAAATTTCTTCCACCACATATCCTAAATCATTTCTCTCAAGTTCAAAGTTTCACAAGTCTCTAGGGCAGGGACAAAATGCCACAGTCTCTTGGCTAAAACATAACAAGAGTCACGTTTGTTCCAATTGTCAACGGGTTCCCCTTCTCCATCTGAGACCACCTCAGCCTGGATCTTATTTTTCAAATCACTATCAGCATTTTTGTCAAAGCCATTCAACAAGTCTCTGGGAGGTTCGAAACTTTCTCACATTTTCCTATCTTCTTCCGAGCCCTCAAAACTGTTCCAAACTCTGCCTAGTAGCCAGTTCTAAAGTTGCTTCCACATTTTTGGGCATCTTTTCAGCAATGCCTCACTCTACTGGTAACAATTTACTCACAGTCCAACATATAGAGCTGATTTTCTTTGATGTGTTAATATATTTTATTTCAGCTTTTAGTAGAACCCGGACACCATTTTACATTGAAGAGCTAATTTTGTATCTTTAATTTTTCTTATGATGACGTAAGCTTTTCAAGCTTATTATAAACTCTTTATAGAGGTCAATGTATTTGAGCATGTGGTGGTACACCTCCCCTCTCTCTGAGAACATTAAATGTTATGAGGGGGCTTTTGGCTGTAACAGTGATTGAGGGTCCACTGGCATTTAGCACTAGGAGCTCAGGAATGCTAAACCTCTTGCAATGTGCAAGACAGTCTTGAAATTTAAAAATAATTTCTCTGCCCAAGTACACTTATATCTCAATTGAGAATACTGAATGTGGACTGTTATTATGATTTTATAAGCAATCCCTTGCTAGTGAGAAGGCTAAATGGCACAGCCACTTTGAAAACAGTTTGTCCTTGTCACACTAAAGCTAAACATAGTTTTACCATACAATAAAGCAATTTCACTTCCAGGAATTTACTCAACTGATTGAAAAGCTTACTTTGACACACAAAACCTACATACCACTGTTTATAGCAGCTCTTTGATAATCATCAAAAACTGAAAACAACAAAGGTGTCCTTCAGGAGGAGAATAGATGAACAAATGCTTCAATTATACAGCAGAATACTATTAAGTTACAAAAAGGAATGAACTATCAAGTCACACGAAGGTATAAAGGAATCTTAAATGCACATTGCTAAGTGAAGAAACCAATCTGAAAGGACTACATAATTTATGATTCTATTCATATGACATTATGGAAAGGAAAACTATAGGAACAATAAAAAGGCCAGTAATTTTCAAGAGTTGATAGGTGAAGCAAAGGACTTTTTTTTTTTTTTTTTTTTAGAGAGTGAACTACTGTGTATAGTAAGGTAATAGTAGATAAATAACACAATGCATGCATAGAAACCTACTGTAAGTATAGCATAGAGAGCAGACTTTGGTGCATGTCAACTAAAAAAATAGAAAATGAAGGATTTAAGGATAGAATGCAAACTTTGATAAAATAACCTTACTGTAGTTAAAAGTAACCTCACTGAAGAGGGTGAGAGAAATCTGTAAGACTAAAAGCAAAAAAATGTATAAAAGTTTTGTATTCTAGCTGAAAAGTTGTTTCCCACAGGGGTACAGGTTAACAATTCTGACACCAGTGTACATTTATGCTGGAATTGAATAATTAAGTAAATGGATGGAAGGCAGTGTGAGCCACGTTTCTCACTGATTCAGGGAGAGGTTAAGACAAGCAGGAGGAGAATGTTCAACTGATCTATGTGGCAATGGAGTAGAATTGCCAACATCAGTAAGAACTTCTGTTTAGATAAATATGAATGGTTACATATAAAAATAAAGATATGTGTATACACAAAGGGTGAATATACACACATTAATGTTTTTGTATTATCATGAAAGAGGACTTAGAAGCCATGACTCTCAGTAGCAATGCGGACACCTAGCATACAGATTTCGGTTTTTGATTTGATTCTCCAGTGAAAGAAACTATGGCTCCTTGGAGAAATGGCTGATTCTAGGACTTGGTCAAAAAATATACAGGATGAGCCTGGAGCAT
>NW_012118821.1:559109-598788 GCF_000951035.1 Colobus angolensis palliatus | reverse complement strand
GACCCGTTACAAAATATATATAAATTTAAACTCAAGAAAGCAATATGACTTCTCTGGGTAGCATTTTGTAAATTTTGGACGATCCCTCTATTGTTCACAATAATTGGTAAGACATTATTCGAATTTAATGGGCCAAAGACAGGATTGGGCTGCCAATTGTCCTGTAATGATTAGTGTGGAACTACTAAACATACCCCTGCCCTCAACCATTTGCCCATTCATGTAGGTAAAACTAACAAACAAACAACAGGAAAAAAAACACTTATAATTATTTAGGAATAAAAACCCAACCTTATTTTACATGTAAGTACAAAGTAATGTTTTCATGGTTTTAATATGCAATATATGAAGATACTTCTTTTCTGTACTGAGGGAAGATTGTAAAGTATTTTGTTTGAAACTTTACTAAGACTTGCTGTTCACTCTACTGGAAAATCATATAAACAAAGGCATCTGTGTGAGTGAAATTTGAATATCTAATACAAAACAGAAGTTAGTTTGTGTCTGTCGCTATCACATATACAACGATTCATACTTACGCACAAATATCTAATACACTGTATCGTTCAGGGTGGTTATTTTTCAGTATTCATGTCTTGTCCTAACTGCCTGTTACTTTACTTTTTTATGTTATATGAAAAATTCTACTTACTTTTTGAAAACTTGTATATAAGTAGGAAATATAACTTATCCATTATAATTCCAGATAACAAAGAAAGTATTAAACTATTTATTATAAAACAGATTTGGATCTGATTGCATTGAATACCACTAACTTTATATAATAAACTGGACTATGGACAGACGCTTTGACAGCGACAACAAATTGTCTACCAGAACTGTCAACTACTGTTCTATAGTATGCAGTTGTTTCTGAGAAGTGCTTGCCCAGAATGGAACAATATTGTCAAACCCTTCCTGCTTCTAAGCAAGCTGATGTGACAGTTTTCAGCACTGTAATGTTGCAAAATGGGTAAACCTTCCCCAGCTCCCCGTGCCCTGGCTAGAAGTCGGGAACTTCATAGACTTGGGCATGGATCAGCTACAAGTTACAAAGAACCAAATCCCAGAATTAAGAAGTGTGAAGACTCTGACCACCAAGGTACATCTATGTTGGACTCTCCAGGAGGAAGAAATTAACTTCTATTTTGATAAGTCATTGAAATTTGGGGAATTTTGCTATAACAATAATCTTTACCAAACTAACACACAGAATCCAAGTTTATCAATGACTAAATTGAGAAAGCCACTTACTGGGTCTTCTTTTTCTTTTTCTTTTCTTAATCTTTGAAAGGAAGTACAACATAATAAAAACCTTATGGGGCTATTTTGGGATTTAAGTAAGATCATAGTTAGAAAAAAAGCACTCGCACTTAGTAAGCCTAACTTAAGTTGCCTGAGGCACTGTCCTTTTTATTCCAATTTGTATATTTATTTACCTGCAATTTAACTTCTAACATCCAATAATGAAACCTAGACCTCAATTTCATTTAACTACATTAGTTAAATTTCATTTAACTACATTAGGTTGTAACTAAGGCTCTGAAATGTGTCTGTCAAATCCCAAGATTGCCAGGTCATAAGGTCTCCTTTTTTGTTCTTTCTATTAAATGTGTCATTGGAAATGTAGATAGCCATCACTTTCTCTCTGAAATCAAGTCTCACAGAGTAGTGACTGTTGGATATTTTGCTTCACTCATTTATCAGAAAAAGTATATTGTTTATTTCATGACCAAAATGGTAATTGTTACTAATGTGCATCACACTTGCCCCAGACTGTGGAGAATTTACATCATTCATGCAGCGTAGACGTAGAAAAGGTTCAGGGTTCAAATCCTGTTTAAACCTTTTGCATAAGCTCCCAAGGGGGCTTCCAGACTACATTTTTGCTCATGATGAAAATGCAGGCATTTGTTTAAAAATTGTGTAGAAGCTATGAATATGGAAATGATGAGGCTAATGCCAGTGGATGCGTCAGCTACTCAATGTTTCATTCAGAGCCAAGGCTCACAGACCCAGAGACCTTGCGACACACCCTTGCCTGAAATGCCATTGCTGCCTATGGGCAAGAGTCAGCAAGCACTTTCCAATGGAGTGCTTTGTTTTCAAATAATACCTATTTCAAAACTTCCCAGATGACCAATTTTGGAAGCAAACAAAGTTGCCAAAAGTTAAGAAGCAGTCTGTATAGCTGGTGAAAAATCTTTAAATATTTCTAGCTGATCACAAAAAGTATTTTTCTGCACACTATGAAAACAGCAATTGCATTTATTGACATTAAAGACACGGGAAGCAAATCATTTAATTGCATATTAAGAATTTCTCAAGCACTTCAATTGATCATTTTCTCATCATCGTAACAATCTGCAATGGTGCATTGTTTCCTACAGAAATGGCTTCAAATCATTTTGGATAAAAAAAGTCTTTGAATAGTTCATCACAGTTTTGTAGGTTGTCTTCCTTTCTCCCTCTTCCCAAAACATAATTGTATATGTGTGTGTATATCTATCTATATACATAGGCAAAATATATGACATTTCAGGTAGTTTATGAACTCTTAACATCAGCACATGGACTCTAGCATGTGATCCACTGGCCTTCAGGGTAAAGGTCCACCTACCTGCCCAGTCTGCTTTCAAATTCTTTTATTTGTTCCTCACCTTCCCAAGCAGACCCTTCTCACTTTGCTCGCCCTATGCCCCCTTCACCTCAAGGTGACCACGCACCACATCAGTCTCTGAATACCCTGGCACGTTCATGCATCTGTGCCTTTGCACATCCCATTCTCGACCTGAAAAAGCCGTCTTCTCACCATCATCTGATTCATTTGTTATTCTTCAATACATTAGCTCAGATTCCTTTTCTTCCATAAAACCTGGTTTTCCATGTACTCTTCCTTGCTACCTTCTCTGTGCCCTGATAGCACAGTCTGTGCACCTCTGTTCAAGCACTCATCACCCTATACCATATTCATTCTGGTTCCTACCAGGCATGGAATGAATTCTATTAATATCTGTATCTCTAACCTCCAACATAAAGTGTGTTATAAATAGAGATGATCAATCAAAGTCTGTAGAATGAATGAATGAATGACGGAATGACCTCTCTTACATTTTGAAGACAGAGGGAACTGGCTTAAATGTGAACAATTGAAACAAATGACCGATCCCAGTATCACCAGCAAAGCCTCAGTATGGTTTACTGCAGAACAGCAAGTGCCAAGCTAATTTAATTGGGTTATTTCAGATCAAATAAGAGGCAAGGTCAAGAGAAGAGAACAGAAGCAAGCAAAGTGTCAATGTTAGACTAAAACATAGTGGCCAATGAAATCATCAGGCAGAAAATGAATGCCAATTTTCCTGGTGTTCAACCAGTCTTTAGGAGATGAAAACACGCTGCAGGCACACTTTGTTTTTTTTTAAGTAAAAACAAACCTAATAAGCAGAAAGACTGAGTTGAGCCCCCAGGGCAGGAGTGGGTTGCTGTTCTCATTAGGGTGTGGAAGCTGGGTAACAGCATATATATATATATATATTTTTTTTTTTACAGATCTCTCTCTCTCACTAACAGAAGAGTGAAAGAGAGGACATTAGAATATAAAGACAGAGCAGATTTCCACAGCTATATCCTGCACTCCCCTTCATTAAGCCTCCAGCCCCTCCAGGCCTGGTGTGAACCTATATCTTTTAGCACACTTCCCATGTCAAATGCTGATGAAGAGGGTTGGCAAGCGATGAAGAGGAAATCAGGAGGCCTGAATTCCAATATGTGCTGTAACTTACCTGCTTGTGGAATGCGTGGTATGTTACACTTGCTATCCTCAATTGCTTTATCAAGCTGGGCCATCATGGCTCCCTCACTGGACTGAAAGAGGGAGAAAACAGGAAGCTCTCTGCACTCCTGGAGAGTGCCTCTTTCCTCCTGGGCAAAGGCTGAATTCTATTAATATTTATATTTCTAACCTCTAACATAAAGTCTGGTATACATAGAGATGATCAATGATAGTCTATAGAATGTACATTTATTATATTGTGTACTGCCGAGTCCATGTATGTACGCTTCATAAAAATAGGAGCTCTTTGAAGGCTGGAACCAATTTTTACTTAATTTTACTTTCTAAGAGCCTGGAATATAATAGATAATAAATGCTCACTGAAATAAAAAAAGAGGTATTCAGTGAACACCCAGTATAAAAATAAATTATTTACTATGATAGTTCCTGAAGATTACAAGATACAAAGCACGGTTTATTGATGTCTAAGAAGATTGGCATCTTCCTATGTAGACAAAGGAGGCTACCTGGAAGGCATTAGCAAGCAATATGATATGGCATATCAATAAGTCCTTGTCTTAGCACAGACTGCTCTAAAAAATACCATAAACTGGATATTTTAAACAACACAAATTTATTTCTCACAGTTCTGGAAGCTAGAAGGTTAAGGACAAAGTGCCAGCATTGTTAGGGTCCAGGTGAGTACCCCATTTCTGGTTTATAGACACCCATCCTGTGTGTGCTTATATGACAGAAAGAGGGATAGCTAACTTTCTAGCATCTTCTTATAAGAGCACTAATCCCATTCACGATGATTCCAGTTTCATGAACTAATTATCTCCCAAAGACCCCACCTCCTAATATCCTCACATCGTGATGAAGGTCTCAACATATGAATTTCTGGAGAGAGACACAAATATTCAGTCCATAGCAGTCCTAATGATTTACAGCAGGAGATATTTGTTAAAGTATAATAATTGGGCAAAGTGGAATTTCAGTCCTTGGTTCATACATATCTTTTCAAATACCTTTTTAGGTCAATGAAAAATACTTCCAATGACAAAATATTTCTAAATTTATCAAATATGTTATTCTCCCACTTCATTAGGTAAATTATATGAATGTGACTTTAATCCAGTGGATGGAAGTTCTTTGAATTCCAGACACAAATACAGAAGCACAGTTACTAGTTTAATTGAAACATCTGTTTTCAACTTCCTGAAAGGAACAGAAGAGGTTGCCAATGTACATACATATTTGAAGCAGGGCTTGTATTGCACACATGGATACAACATGCATTTGTAAAAATTTTCCAAGTGGTCTAATATCCCATTCAGGAAAAAGATGATGAAAGAATGTGATATAGGAAAATGAGTAAGTCCTGCAACCCCCTTTTAGGAATTCAAGTTTCTAAGACACAGCAGTTTCAGGTTTCTAAGATCACTGCTTAATGGTCAGTGTAAACCAGTTGCTGGCCATGTGACCAAATGTTTACCTGTGGGTAACGTTTCTCCTTGAATAACCCCATTTCTCAGAAAGGAACAAAAGTCTCTAATTCAAGTGGACGGATAAGTTTGGATATAACGTTCCATAGTTCCAAATTCTGGCCTATTTTCTTTCACTAATTTGTTCAATGACTTTGACAGAGCACCTCATCATTTCGTCATTCTGGATCACAGTTTTTCCATCTGCAAATTGAAAATCGCTAACAGGAACTGGGTCAAGATCGCTGGACTCTAGATCTCTTGAAGTGATAAGAGTCTTTAAATCAATAAGCAGGTAGCCAATCTCTAAAGAAATGAGAATGCAACCCACATTTCCTAAACAATACCCTAATTGTCTTAACAAGTAAATCACCTGGCACTTATTACAATCTCTACATTTTGGGTAGAGATTGATAGATACAGGGACAGGGAAAAGCCAAAACTCTTTTCTGACCTGAAGAAAATAAAGCAAAAGAAATACAAAATGAAAGCATCCTAAGAATTTATGTTGGCTCTTAACCCTGGTCATATTAATCCACTGAGCAATAGGACAGACCGAAAAGGATCTGAGCCTAGCACCTCGCCTTGGCTCTCAGAATGACAGGTCACCAAGAACACTGTCAGGATTAAGTCATTAGTGAATGCCGGTAACTGTGAGATGGTTTGACTCCTCTGTGTCCGCACCTAAATCTCGTCTCAATTTGTGATCCCCACGTGTTGAGGGGGAGACCCGGAGGGAGGTGATTGGATGATGGCGTCCGTTTTCCCCATGCTGTTCTTGTGATAATGAGGGAGTTCTCGGGAACTCGGATGGTTTTAAAAGTGGCAGTTTCCTCTGTTCTTTCTTTCTCTTCTGCCAGCTGGTGAAGAAGGTGCCTGCTTCCCTTTCACCTTCCACTACGATTGTAAGTTTCCTGAGGACTCCCAGCCACGTTGAACTGTGAGTCAATTAAATCTCCTTTCTTTATAAATTACCCAGGCTCAGGTAGTACCTTTATAGCAATGTGAGAAGAGACTATTACAACATGTTACTTAACTTGTGTGAGTTTTAGTTTTCTTGTTTACATTAAAGGGAAAATAATGACTGTTCTCTTGTTAAGTATTAAATAAAACCAGTAAGAGAAGGATCTAGCATAATACCTACAGGGCATGGTAGATTAAAAATACAGTTGGTTTTTACCATACTACAGAATTGCCTTTGCAAAACAATTCCTTTTAATGAAATGTGACCTAATATCACTCTGCTTTCTAGATCTTTATAGCTGCCTTTTTTTTTTTTGCTGTGCCTACTGTTAGCACCAGGTACATAGGTTTGCTTGAACTCTCCTAGCCATACTTTAAAATCCAAAAATCATATCCTTAACATGGGGTCCTGAGATCTATTTCTTTGTATTTTCATTCATCTCTGGCCCCGCCACTCACTTATAGGCATCTGATTTTCTCTAAGCCCTCTGATGTTGTTCAGGGAAGGACATACTTCAGGAGAGACAATTGAGGTGAGAAAATGGCAAGATATTTTTTCCTGAAAGGTCATGGAAGAAAATGTACAGACCAGTTTGTGGCATGACTGACCCACTGAGGCGAGCAGCGGTGGCACCTGGTCCACCACCTTGGAGGGACGTAGATGCCCTGGGTGGGTATGGGGAGGTGGAGGTGGGGAAGACAGAGTGGCAGTGCTCAGGCTTCATACCTCTCTTCAAAGCACTGGAAACCCGCAGAGTACCCGGAAACAGATTCCTCCAAGATCTCTGTCTCCTCACTAACATTTTTGCCAAGCATTCAAAGGAACTAAAAGCTTGTGATCCAAATCGGAGGCTTATGAACTCCCTTCAATTTCTGGCAGACCTTTGAAGGAAATGGACACAAACATATTCTGAGAAACTCCAAAGTACAGGAATAAAAAAGAGAGTGAAAGTTATGAGGAGGATGATTTCGACTCCACCTAACAGAAGTTTCACACAGAACTGTCTGCAGTGTGGTAGGTACATTGAGGAGCTGTTTAGTACGATGTAATTACTCATCAGTTTAGCGCAGAAGTTGACAGTCAAATTCAAATATCACATAAAGCTTGAAACAGATTTCTGATTGGTACTTGGCAACTTTGAGTTTCTAATGTTCTTGTGTTTTTTCTAAAATGAACATACAATAGCCATAGGTATTAGGAGCTTTTATTCTTTCTTCGCACACTCTTTCCAGGTGATATATATTTTCAGAGTTTCAGCAACCCACAGATCTCTTACTCCTCTGTTGTCCCTGGAATTTAGACCTGTGTTTCCAAAGCTCGTGAGGCATCTCCACAAAGGAGTCCCACAGGCACTGCAAACAACATATTCAAAATCAAAATGAGAAGAATTACTTAATGGGTAGATTACACATTATTTGGATAATGGTTACACTAAAGCCCAGACTTTATGACTATGTAATATCTCTATGCCACAAAACTGTACTTACACTTCTCAAATTTACACAAATGAAAGAGAGAAAGAGAGAGAGAGACTAATGCTGAGAATGACTCCTGCATTTCCATTCCTTTTTAGCAGAATCAAAGGAACAAAAGACTGTATTTCCCAGACTTCTTTAAAACGACCATTACAGAAGTGAAAATGGTGCAAATTTGGTAGCATGGCATTTCTAGAGATATACAGAAAAGGGCATTTGTCTTTCTCCCTTCTGAAGTTGTCCTCAGGTACCTCAGTTTACAGCCAGCTTCTTCTAGGAAATTTGCAGGAACCTAATTATCTTTATTAAATCCTGCTTTGTTTTAACTAGATAGTGTGGATCCTTTTTTTTTCTTCAATTAAACTCTGACCAATGCAATATTAAGATAATATTTCATACTACTTCTAAATCTGCTTCTTTTAATGTCTTCCTTGCCTTGCTAAATGGTACCACCAAACACAGGCATCCAGTCATATAACTGGGATATTAACTTTCAAGAATCAAATCTGACTCCATCTTCTCTATGAAAACCTTTCCTTACTGATCTCGAGAAAGGATGTGACCATTCCTTGTGTGTGTGTGTGTGTGTGTGTGTGTTTGCCAGACTTGTACCACAGTGTTATAATTTTACTAATTTGTTCTCATGTACCTTTTTCTGTGTTACTATAAGGGAGTAGATTTGTTAAATTTATTAAAATATTAAGGCTCAAGGACATATTGTTTTTATAACCTGGGGTCATAGGACCCCTGAAAATCACTGTATATTTTTGTGCATACAATGTGTTTTTTTTCTCAGAAGAAATAGTCGATGCATTTCACTGACTGTAGTTTGGTTGAATGCATAAAACTAATTTTAAGCATAAAAATGTAATTAACGCCTGGCTAATAGCAAGTCACGTACTTCAAAGTTACCATAAAGAGGATACATTGACATGGAAAGGTTCTCCTCACACAGTTGTCCCTCATTACAGCATTGTTCATGGGCTTGTTAAACACTTGTCTCCTGATACAGAAACTGAGCTGCAGGAGGGCAAAGAGTGAGATACCCACTGTCTTCTGTGTATCTGGCACAAGGTGTGGCAAATACTAAATGGTTTTGAAGAAATAAATGAACACATTCTCTGAAATACCACCTGCATTCATCAATCAAGGTTTTCTTGAGAGTAATTACAAAATTCGAATTAAAAAACGTCAGTGTAATGCGAGTATATTTGTGATGGGCAGCTTCACAGACAGTTTTCAATAATCCCAACCTTCTACTGTTTACACTCTTAAGTATACACCGAACATGATGAGGAAAATAACTTGCTTTTAATGAACAGAGTATGGCAAAGTGATGAAGTGCCACTTTTATGGTTAGGTTATAAAAGATCATGGTTTTCTGGTGTTCTCCCTGGCTTCTCCCACACGCTGATTGTGGGAGAGATGACATGACACGACAAGGAACTGAGGGAAGCTTCTGTCCAACAGCCAGCAAGGGATTGAGTACCTCAGGCTTATAGTCCTGAAGGAACCAAATCCTGCCAACAGTCATGGGGTGAGCTTGGAAGCAGATCCTACCCCAACTGAACCTTGAGATGACCATGGGCCTGGTTGAGTCCTTGATTGCAGGCTTGAAAAAGAACCCAAAGCAGAGGACCCAGCTAAACCATTTCCAGATTTCTGACTTGCAGAGTCTGTGAGATAATACATGTTTGTTTTCTAAGCCACTGAACTTGGGAGTAATTTCTTCACTATGTAACTAATACAGTGTTTCTATATTTTGCACGTAATTAAAAAATAAAAATAGGAAAAGGAATATACAGGCAAATACTATTGCCATGATAGATTGTTTTTGCTCTGACATGCTAATCATGCCGTATAGATCCAGTGTGTGTGGAAGTGCATGCAATAGAAGCATGGCATAGTGGAAAGAATTGATTTTTTTAGAATGAGTTTGTTCGACTTTTGGCAAATTTCCACATGAGTTCCTATGCCTATTCTTTCTTTCACAGCTCTAATAATTAATTGTGGGGGAGCATGATGATAATTCTTGCATCCTAGATTTCTTAAAATATTAAAGCTCAAGGAAAGACTGTTTTTATAACCTGGGGTCACAGGACCCCTGAAAATCGCTGCATATATTTGTTCAGAGATGTGCTTTCCCTCTGAACAAATAGTTCATACATTTCACTAAATACTCAAAGAATTCTGTATTCCCATAGCGTATTTTAAAATATTGATTCATTCTAATCCTTTTATGTTATATGGAAAAACCAATTCTTAAGGAGAAATAATTTATATCATTTCCAGCTAGTTATGCAGCTCGTTAGTATCAGATACAAGGAAATGTAAGTCTTCAAATTAGTTACTGTTCCTGTCATTTCCTTAGGTTTTCGGTTTGCATGTTTTTTACTATACTCTCTCAACTTGTAAAGGTTAGAAGGCACACACAATATTGTTAATGTTACCCTAATTAATCTGGTAAATAATTTTTCATTCAACCACATGTTTACTGAGTTCCTTTTACGTACCAGACACAGTTCTAGGTGCTGAGAATACAACAGGAAACAAAACTCGTTTTCTGTCCATGTATGGCTTAAATTATAGTGAGGGTAACTGTATGAGTTCATTTTTATACTGCTATAAAGAACTGCCCAAGAATGGATAATTTATAAAGGAAAGCGGTTTAGTTGACTCACAGTTCAGCATGACTGAGGAGGCCTAGGAAACTTACGATCATGGCGGAAGGTGAAGGGGAAGAAAGGCATCTTGTTCACAAGGCGACAGGAAGAAGTGCTGGGTGAAGAGGAAAGAGACCCTTATAGAACTATCAGATATTGTGAGAAGAAATATCACGGGAACAGCAAGGGGGAAACCACTCCCACCATTCAATTACTGCGCCTGGTCTCTCTCTCCCTTGATATGTGGGGATTCTGGGGATTATGAAGATCATAATTCAAGATGAGGGCCAGGCGCGGTGGCTCAAGCCTGTAATCCCAGCACTTTGGGAGGCCGAGACGGGCAGATCACGAGGTCAGGAGAGCGAGACCATCCTGGCTAACACGGTGAAACCTCGTCTCTACTAAAAAATACAGAAAACTAGCCGGGCGAGGTGGCGGGCGCCTGTAGTCCCAGCTACTCGGGAGGCTGAGGCAGGAGAATGGCGTGAACCCGGGAGGCGGAGCTTGCAGTGAGCTGAGATCCGGCCACTGCACTCCAGCCTGGGCAACCAGAGCAAGACTCCATCTCAAAAAAATAAATAAATAAATAAATAAATAAATAAATAATTCAAGATGAGATTTGGGTGGGGACACAAAGTCTAACTCTATCATTAATAGAAACAGAAAAATTCATAAGCAATAGATACTTTAACTGTCGATGATACTTTGTCATTTGTGTCATCTTACATGTGGGTGCTCTTCTTCATGGGCTAAGAGTTACCTTTTATTTCTCTGACTCTTAAAAACCAGGAAAAGGTTTTGTACCAGAAAGACTCCCTGAAATCATCATGCTGTTCCTATATTTACAGTGGAAATGCCCAGTGTCCACAGTGCCCTAAAGACAGCAGAGAAATTAGCTTTTATAGGAAATGACATTTGGAATATGAGATTTAATTCAACAGAATACAATTATCTCTTTGAAACAGTGACCAAGAAAAATCAATTCCATTGTGATAATATTTTTATTTGCTGTCTATTTTAGCATTCTCCTTAATCACTTGCTCAGACAAAAACAAGTCCCCTGAAAAAGTAAAGATTCAAACGGGTAGGTACGGCCTCCTGAAAATTACCAAGAAAATAAAATTTTACAAACTATCTACACCACTAAGGACGAATTACATCTGTTAATGCCTGTTTAAAAATAGACTGTTTGAAAGTGACTTTCTTTTTATAAAATAGTCATGGAAAGTCAAGAGAAATACAGTTTTACCAGTTAAGATTTTGAAATAAAAGTGGTGGCACATGAAAAATGGATTAAGGAGGTTAAAGAGTTTATGTGGCAAAAATGCAAATATTTAAATTTAAGAAAATTAAGATGAGGAGAAGATATTGTGATCAAGCAGTGTAGGAAATAAAAAATTAGGTCTATGGCTGGATATTTGATTAAAAACAATGTTAAAATAAATAAATACAAGCCCTACTAATTTGTCTATGATATTGAAACAGGGAATTATCTTTAATTTTAGTAGAAATAACATACCAATATAAATTGCAGATAGTCTAATAAGATAAAAGGAAGAAATCTGATATTTAGTGCTGGAGTAATTTCCTATTATATGGCATAGAATAAAGTAATAAGTTATCACAGACAACACATTTTTTATCTCAAAATTCAGTTTCCAGTACTTGAAAAGACTTGGAGACAATATCCTTTAATAGAGGATGACGATAATGGCTTGCCAAAAAGAAAATATAATACAAGAGTCTACAAAGAAGTCATGAATAAAACCTCCATGGGGAGTATCATAATGAAATTGAACACAATTGGAAATTCAGATAGAAAAGAAAATCTTTGTAGTAATTTTTTATGTATATTCCTTATCATTGTGCCTTGTAAGTCTATCAAAAGAAATTTTAAATCTCTCTCATATTTGTGCTGTAAGAGCTAAAGTTTCAAATTGATGAAGGTGTATTACATTGGTAACTTAAATGTCATAAGCAGCATCTCCATGAGTGATATGATACTCCAAAATAGTCAATAACTTCATGAGTATCCAGTAACAACTAAATAAAAATTTGTTTCTAATACACATAGTTTAATTTCTGAAAAAATAGAATGCGTATTATAATTTTACAAAACACATTTTGTATTTATATCTAAAAAATGAATTAGGTCCTAGGCTATATACTTCTAAATACATATTTCACTTACATTACTGCCTAGCAGGATATCTTTGATGTTTGACCTCTGTTCACTAAGTGAAATACAAAAGTTCTTTCCTTTTCGCGTTATTTCAGGAACATTTGTTATTTCAAGAAAACAATCAGAATCAGAATTTTAATAATTAGCTTTTTAATAATAATCTTCAGTACTGTATAAAGAAAAAGAAGTAAGGTTGTTATTCATAACTCCCTAAAATAATACAGAATTTTTTTTTTTTTTTTTTTTTTTAGACGGAGTCTCACTCTGTCACACAGGCTGGAGTGCACTGGCGCGATCTCGGCTCACTGCAAGCTCTGTGTTCCTTGTTCATGCTTTTCTCCTGTCTCAGTCTCCTGAGTAGCTGAGACTACAAGTGCCCACCACCACTCCTGGCTAATTTTTTTTTGTATTTTTAGTAGAGACAGGGTTTCAAGGTGTTAGCCAGGATGGTCTTGATCTCCTGACCTCATGATCCGCCCACCTTAGCCTTCCAAAGTGCCGGGATTACAGGCGTGAGCCCCCACACCTGGCCAGAATTTGCTTTTTTTTTTTTTAAGTAACCTTTAGGAATAAAGCTAATAACCACAGTGATGATTTATTACATAAATAGATACAATTTATAAACTAACATTATTTTACTTAAATATTATTATTATTGTTGTTATTTACAGACAAGCTCTCTCTGTTGTCCGGGAGAGTGCAGTTCTGTGCTCATTGCTCGCTGCAGCCTTAGACTTGGGGCTCAAGACATTCTACCTCCTCAGCCTGTGAGTGGCTAGGAATATAAGCACATGCCACCATGTTCTGCTAATGTTTTTATTTTTTGTAGAGATGAGGTCTCACTACGTTGCCCAGGCTGCTCTCAAACTCCTGGCCTCAAGTGATCCTCTTGCTTTGGCCTCCAAAAGTGCAGGATTACAGCCACAAACCACTGCACCTGGCCATGATTTATTTTTTTATTGACAAATAAAAATTATTGAATATATTTATGGTGCATAACATGATGTTTTGAAATACGTATGCCTTGTAGAATGTCTAATTCAACCTGATTAACTTGATATACATGCATTACGTCCCATACTTATCATTTTTTTGTGTTGAGAACACTTAAAATCTACTCTCAGCAGTTCTCAAGTATACAATAAATTAACTGTAGTCACCATGTTGAACTTTTCCCTCCTAACTGGAACTTTTTGATACTCATGAGCCTGGTTTTTTGTTTCTCTTCCCTTTGTTGCAATGTCACACTTGTTATTGGTCAGAGGATACAAATGTCTTCTCCTCATCATTGTGACAAGGGGAATTAAAAAAAAAATTCTGAAAACCCTCCATTTATTATTATTTTATTAACCTCTAGGGGGCAGAAACACTCAAAGGAGAACTGCTGCTCACAGAATCACATTGAATGAAATAATGATTCTCATGGCTTCTATTAACATGTAAATAAATGATTCTTAAATCTAGAGCTCCAGCTCACATTATATTCCTGGACTTGTGACTCATAAATCTTATTAAACACAGGTATGTGTCATTTTTTTTCACTCCACCTCATTGCAATTCACAGATATTGTGTGTTTTACAGATTCAAGGTTTGTGGCAGCCCTCTGTTGAGTAAGTCTATTGGAATCATTTTTCAAAGAGCATATGCTCACTGTATGTCCTCTGTGTACATTTTGATAATTCCCTCAGTATTTCAGACTTTATTGTTATTAATATATCTCTTGTGATCTGTAATAACTGATCTTTGATATTACTATTATAATTGTTTTTGGGCACCATGAAGCATGTACATATAAGATATCAAATATAATTAATAAACGTTGTACATGTTCTGACTGCTCCATTTACCAGCTATTTCCCATCTCTCTCCCTCTCCTCTGGCCTCCCTATTCCCTGAGACACAACAATATTGATATTAGGCCAATGAATAACCCTGCAATGGCTTTTAAATGTTTAAGTGAAAGGAAAAGCGAAAAATCTCTCACTTTAAATTAAAAGTTAGAAATGATTAAGCTTAATAAGGTAGGCATGTTAAATGCTGAAATAAGTCAAAAGCTAGGTAGGCCTCTTGTGCCAAACCACTGGCCAAGTTGTGAATGCATAGGAAAAGTTTTTGAAGGAAAAGAAAAGTGTTATCTACTACACAAATGAAAAGAAAGCCAAACAGCCTTATTGCTGATAGGGCAAACGTTTTAGTGGTCTGGATGGAAGATCAAAGCAGCCACAATATTCTCTTAAGTCAAAGCCTAATCCACAGCAAGACCCTAATTATTTTCAATTCCATGAAGGCTGAGAGAGGTGAGGCAGCTGCAGAAGAAAAGTTGGAAGCTAGCAGAAGTTGGTTCATGACATTTAAGGAAAGAAATCATCTTCATAAGAGTGCAAGGTGAAGCAGCAAGTGCTAATGTAGAAGCTGCAGCAAGTTATCCAGAAGATCTAGCTAAGATCATTGATGAAGGTGGCCACGCTAAAAAACAAATTGTCAGTGTAGATGAAACAGCCTGCTATTGGATAAAGATGCCATCTAGGACTTTCATAGCTAGTGAGGAAGTGTCAATGACTAGCTTTAGAGCCCCCAAGGACAGGCTGACTCTCTTGTTAGGAGCTAATGTAGCTGATGACTTTAAGTTGAAGCCAGTGCTCATTTACCATTCAAAAAATTCTAGGGCCCTTAAGAATTATGCTAAATCTCCTCTGCCTGTGCTCTATAAATGGAACAACAAAGCCTGGATGACAGCACGTTTGTTTACAACATGATTTGCTCAATATTTTAAGACCACTGTTGAGACCTACTACTAAAAAGTACTTTAAAAATATTCCTGCTTATTTACAAAGCACCTAGTCACCCAAGAACTCTGATGGGGATGCACAAGGAGATGAATATTGTTTTCATGCCTGCTAACACAACATCCATTCTGCAGCCCATAGATTAACAAGACATTTCAACTTTCAAGTCTTATTATTTAGGAAATACATTCATTCAGCTTTAGCTCCAATAGATAGTGTTTTCTGTGATGAATATGGGAAAAGTACATTGAAAGCCTTCCGGAAAGGAATCACCATTCTAGAAGCCATTAGGAACATTTGTGATTAATGGAGATGACGGGGGTCAAAATATCAGTATTAACAGGAGTTTGGAAGAAGTTTATTTCAAACCTCATGGACGACTTTGAGGTGTTCAAGTTTTCACTGCAGGAAGTCACTGCAGATGTATAAATAGCAAGAAAACTAGAATTTGAAGTGGAGCCTGAAGATTTCACTGAATTGCTGCAATTTCCTGAGGAAACATAAATAGATGAAGGAGTTTCTTTTTATAGGTGAGCAAAGAAAGCGGTTCCTTGAGGTAAAATCTACTCCTGGCGAAGATGCTGTGAAAATTATGAAATGACAAAAAAGGATTTAGAATATTACATAAACTTAGTGGGCATAGCAATGGCAGGTTTAGAGAATATTTATTCCACTTTTGAAAGAAATTTTACCCTGGATACAATACTGTTAGACAAAATTGCATACTACACAGAAATCTTTCATGAAAAGAAGAGTTAATTGATGCAGCAAATTTCACTGTTTTATTTTAAGCATTTGCTAAAGCCGCCCTGACCTTCAACAACCTTCACCCTAATAAGTCAACAGCCATTAACATCAAGGCAACACCCTCCATCAGCAACAAGATTACCATCTGAAAACTCAGATGCTTGGAGGCAATTTTTTTTTTTTTAGCAATCAAGTAGTTTTAAATTAAGATATGTGGATTATTTTCAGACATAATGGTATTGCACACAGAGGAGTACAGTATAGCATAAACATAAATTCTATATATACTGGGAAACAAAACAGAAATTTCTGTTACTTGCTTGGTTGCAATCATTACTCTATATAGTGGTCTGGGCCCAAATCCACAATTTTGAGGAATGCCTGTATATATCTATTGATTTCTAATCTATCTATTTACAAATCAGTTAGGACCTCATATTCATTATGTCTCAAACAAAGCATTTTCTTCAGTTTGGTTAAAGTTTTGAGTAGCCTGCTTCTCCTCTCTTGTTTCATGCTTCAAAAAATGCTGCTGTCACCTTCCATCCAGTTCCCCAAACCAGGTGCCAAGAAATTGTATTTGATTTAACCCTCTTTCTTGTTTTTTTTTTTTTCTTATCTTTGTTGAGGTTTAATTGACAAATAAAAAGTGTACCTATTTAAGGTGTACAACATGATGTTTTGATATATGTACACATCATGAAATAATCACCACAATGTAGCTAATTAGCATATCCAGAACCTCGAACAGTTACCTTTTGGTGATGAGAACACTTAGGATCTACCCACGTAGGGAACTTCAAGTGTACAATACGATATTGTTAACTATAGTCACCATGCTGCAAGCACAGTAGATGTCCATGTCTTGCTCTTTACATTTGGTCAAGTCTCTCAGTTTTATTAGAGTCGTTTGAATGTACCTTATCTAAATCTCTATCAAAACACCTCATTTCCCCCATTTACTTTTCCACTATCAAAGTTCAGGCTATTATTATTAATTCGAACCTTGGTCAGTTTTAAAACCTCCAGGGTTATCACCATTCCTTTGGTTTTGCCCCTGCTGTCCCCACACAAATCCCTTTTTCTCTGGCCAGAGTAATGCTTTTTCTAAACACAAATGTACTGTTTAAGTATACCCCTTTTTTGTAAACCATTTAATGGTATCCAAATGCCTTTCAGATCAATTACATAACAAGTACTCTATTCAGAGCTCTTGCACACATTGGTTGTTACCTTTCTATGTGAATTCTCCTCATTTTTATTCTATTTTTTCCATGTTTCAACCACTCTGAACTTCTTCTAGTTCCTCAGTTATGGCATGGTGTCTCAGTCTGAGTTTATCCAAAAGCAGACCTTGAGACAAAGATTTACTTGCATGTTGTCTTGGTTCATCTGGTTTCTTAAAACAAATTACCATGAACTGTTTAGCTTATAAACAACAGAACTTTACTTGTCACAGTTCTGGAAGCTGGGAAGTCCAACAGCAATATACCAGCAGATTTGTTGTCTGGTGATGGCCCATTTTATGGTAAAAAAAAAACCAGCAACTTCTCACCGTGTCCCCACATGGTAGATAGAATGGACAAGGGAGCTATCTGAAGCCTCTTTTATAAGGGCATTAATCTGACTTAAGGCGACTGGTTATTTCCCCAAATCTTCACCTTCTAATATCATGACCTTGGGGATTGAGGTTTCAGTTTATAAATTTTTGGAGACAAAAACATTCAGACCATCACACATAATTTTAATTGGGAGTTGATGTCGGTACGGTAATAGGAAAATGAGACAAAGAAGGAAAGCAGTCAGTAACGGATGGATTAGTGAACATGTTACCACTGTTGGTTTTGAAAATTTAACCTAACTGTGGAGCTCTGGGGTCCAGTGTAGAACACAGGCATTTGAGTTGTCCAGTCTCAGAGGCAAGAGAGCCAGGATATCCATACACTAAATCTTGGGAGGGGGTTTAGTTTATGGGTATTTCCAGCCATTTGCTCATAGGCAGAACAGATTCCAGCAACCAGAGATAGTCTCCAGGGAGAAAGATACAGGCTTAGATGCTTGAAAAAGTATTTCAGGCCATGGAAATTGTAAGAACTCAGGGGATATTGATGGAGGACTCACATAGTCAGCTATGTAACATTTTCATGCCTCTGTGTCTTCCTAAGGCTGTCCCATTTGCTTGGGTACTACCTTGCGCATGCCTTTGATACCCAACTAATTTCTTCTCGTTCTTCCTTTGTTAGTTTGGACATAAATTATTCTTTATGCTTTCTTTGGCCCCCAAATCTGTGCTAGTCACCTCTTCTGGTGACTAGCACAGATTTGGAAAGAAGATATATGCCCTTTTTTCCACTGTCTTAGTTAGCATTTATTACACTAACAGATTAGTAAAGAGAATGTCATAAGTAGATACACATAAACGTATTGTCATAGAGTTACTGGAAGTGGACAGGTTGTTTATGATTAGAAATATCCAAAAAAGCTCACTGGGAGGCACAATATTTAAACTGATCCTTGGGAATAAAAAATAAACTTTTAACAAAGACACTGAGGTAGTTCAGGCTTATTGGTGAAATGTTAGAGCAGTATGACTGAGATACAGCCGTCATAACAAAATGTAGAGGGAGACCCAGTTCCTAATAGCAGCATGATAATGTGAGCCTACAAGCCATATCAGATTTGGGCCATGTAAATATTTGACGAGAGAAATTGATGAGTACAACAGCAAAACAATGACAAAGTCACACACATACATACACAGCAAAGATACCATGTATCTTCATTGTCCTAAACATGCTAAGGAAATTTTAGGTGCAGAATTGACCTTTTTAGTTATATGACTGCTTATTATTCTTCATCGGACAAACTGTCCGATAAAGTCATTAAAAGTGAAATGACTTTAAAGAGCAAAAAGATTTTGTTCTATACAAACGCATTGGGAATTACTTATTGTAGATCTATATTAGCTCAACTGTTTCAGGCTTTCAGGAATCACAAAACATTAACACATAAAGATCTTATGATCTCTGATTTATAAAACATAATATTTCATCATATACTTCTACACTGAATGTTTAATTATATTTATTATGAAAATATATGACTTTTTGTGTAATTAAAATTATTGTATGTGTATGGTAGAAATGTAATTATAACAATTATATTACATAAAGAGAAATAGTATAAAAAAGAGAAAATTAGGTATTTTTGCTCAAACAAATTAAATTTTGCAACTATATGTGATACATAATTACCAGTTACTCTTAAAAGCTTTTATTGACAGTGTATGTCTCAAGATAGAATGCAGCCCAAAACTCTAGCCTAGATTGAAGTGTGGTTGTTTTAAGACTTAGAGAGGAAGAACCAAAAATAATGTTGACCTCTTCCCATGCAATAGAATTAAGTAGAACACATGTGAGTCTCAGGATGTACCTCAGAGCTGAGAGAAATACAGGTCCAAAAACACATGTGAAGTAAACATTGCATTTAACAAAAATGATGATGGTTTGCATAGCAGTTTGCAAGAAGTGCTTCAGCAGAAGACTGGTTGATGGCTGGGCAGTCAGGTGGATTCAGAGTATAGCTAGACTTCTCTGGAAATAATCAGCATTTTCTTTGCAAGGGAGCTTGATATTCTGGGTTTTATACTTAAACTTACTGAGAAATAAGTCTCTGAAGATACATATTCAGAAAAAAATCAAAGAAGTAAAACTCACCTTCTACATTTGATGTAGAACCCGCAGATTATTATTGGATTCTTTCATTATTTGTTTATAATATGTGGTCTTAGATTATCAATTGATTTATTTTTATGAATTTACTTATTCATAATAGATAGCCTTGATTTTTCCAAGAAATATATAAAACAACTTAAATCACTAACGTATATGAAAATTTGAAATAAGAAAGTTTAAGAGAGGGAAATTCAGAGGAAATTTAGCCAAACTAACTTCTCTAGAAGATCAGAAGTTTTTACTACAACCAAAGAGTGCTTTTAATCTTTGCGCCCAGGTAGCTAAATCAGAAGAACATTCAAAACTGTGTGATCCTCAGCAATTTAGTCAAAGTCTTTAAGAACCAGCTTTTTAAGTATGAAAATGGAGTTAATAAAACATCTGTACCACATCTGGTAGTTGTGAGGATAAAATGAGAGAATGTGTGAATCTTGGCACATTACATGGGAAATGACAAAAGCTCAAATATGAGCTTACTTCTTCCTCCTTCTACTCTTTTTCCTTCTCTACTTCCTCCTGCTACTCCTCCTGTGCCTCTTTTTAGCCCATGTTCGTTTTCCTCTTCCTAAATTCTTTATTATTATTATTATTATTTTTATTATACTTTAAGTTCTAGGATACATGTGCGTAACGTGCAGGTTTGTTACATATGTATACTTGTGCCATGTTGGTGTGCTGCACCCATCAACTCGTCAGCACCCATCAATTCATCATTTATATCAGGTTTAACTCCCAATGCAATCCCTTCCCCCTCCCCCCTCCCCATGATAGGCCCCGATGTGTGATGTTCCCCTTCCCGAGTCCAAGTGATCTCATTGTTCAGTTCCCACCTATGAGTGAGAACATGCGGTGTTTGGTTTTCTGTTCTTGTGATAGTTTGCTAAGAATGATGGTTTCCAGCTGCATCCATGTCCCTACAAAGGAAGCAAAGTCATCCTTTTTTATGGCTGCATAGTATTCCATGGTGTATATGTGCCACATTTTCTTAATCCAGTCTGTCACAGATGGACATTTGGGTTGATTCCAAGTCTTTACTATTGTGAATAGTGCCGCAATAAACATACGTGTGCATATGTCTTTATAGCAGCATGATTTATAATCCTTTGGGTATATACCCAGTAGTGGGATGGCTGGGTCATATGGTACATCTAGTTCTAGATCCTTGAGGAATTGCCATACTGTTTTCCATAATGGTTGAACTAGTTTACAATCCCACCAACAGTGTAAAAGTGTTCCTATTTCTCCACATCCTCTCCACCTGTTGTTTCCTGACTTTTTAATGATTGCCATTCTAACTGGTGTGAGATGGTATCTCATTGTGGTTTTGATTTGCATTTCTCTGATGGCGAGTGATGATGAGCATTTTTTCATGTGTCTGTTGGCTGTATGAATGTCTTCTTTTGAGAAATGTCTGTTCATATCCTTTGCCCACTTTTTGATGGGGTTGTTTGTTTTTTTCTTGTATATTTGTTTGAGTTCTTTGTAGATTCTGGATATTAGCCCTTTGTCAGATGAGTAGATTGCAAAAATTTTCTCCCATTCTGTAGGTTGCCTGTTCACTCTGATGGTAGTTTCTTTTGCTGTGCAGAAGCTCTTTAGTTTAGTTAGATCCCATTTGTCAATTTTGGCTTTTGCTGCCGTTGCTTTTGGTGTTTTAGACATGAAGTCCTTGCCCATGCCTATGTCCTGAATGGTACTACCTAGGTTTTCTTCTAGGGTTTTTATGGTATTAGGTCTAACATTTAAGTCTCTAACCCATCTTGAATTAATCTTCGTATAAGGAGTAAGGAAAAGATCCAGTTTCAGCTTTCTACTTACGGCTAGCCAATTTTCCCAGCCCCATTTATTAAATAGGAAATCCTTTCCCCATAAAGGACAAAGCTGGAGGCGTCACGCTACCTGACTTCAAACTATACTACAAGGCTACAGTAACCAAAACAGCATGGTACTGGTACCAAAACAGAGATATAGACCAAAGGAACAGAACAGAGTCCTCAGAAATAATCCCAAATTCTTTTATTATTAATAAAATGTAGTTTTCCTTGGGAGGCCACGGTGGACAGATCATGCAGTCAAGAGATCGAGACCATCCTGGCCAACGTGGTGAAACCTCCTGTCTCTACTAAACATACAAAAATTAGCTAGGGGTGGTAGCACATGCCTGTAGTCCCAGTTACTGCGGCAGCTGAGGCAGGAGAATCACTTGAACCTGGGAGGTGGAGGTTGCAGGGAGCGGAGATCAAGCCATTGCACTCCAGCTTGGCAACAGAGCAAGACTCTGCCTCGAAATAATAATAATAATTTTCCAGTAAGAAATGAAAAGAAAATATTCATTTAGGGCATATTTTAAATCAATTACTATCTAGACACTAGAGATACACCAATAGTAAGTTCTCTATTTTTATGGAGTTTATAGTCTTCCTTACAACAAAAGTCATAGTATTGTTTACAAACGCTTTGTGAGGACTGTATAAGTTAATGATTGTGCAAGGAATAGCACAATACCTGACTGTTGTTATCGTTATTAATAACATAAACCTTATCATTATTATCAATATTATAGTAGCATTAGTAATTATAGTAATAATAGTTGTAGTTACAGTTGAAGTGATCACAGTTGTCTTTATATTCATTGTAATAGTCATTGTCATCATCATAGTGGTCTTTCTAATTTCAACGACATGAATTTTATACCACTGTATATTTCAGGAATGACTAAAGAGTTAATTGTAGACAAAGTATTTCACACAACTCTGATAATGCTTAGATAATAACTAACTCCAGTGGAAAATTCCGAGTACTAAGCCACTGCCATATGATACTCTTGAGTTTTTACAAGTGGGCACCATTCATGATCTAAATTCTGAAGACTTCCAACAAGAAGGACTTATTGGTCACCAGAATGTGTGTGTGTATGCATGTGTGTGTGCATGTGTGTGTGTTTCCTTAACTTTGTATAACCAAGGAAACAGAAGCTTCCTTTACTCCCTGAAAACAGTGATAAGAAGTTGGCCTACATGTGTTATTCCAATAACAACTTATTTCTGATTATAATTATTTTTCTCTTTTACTGATGGCAAATATATTTCCCACATAACGTTGATTCTCAATTTCCTTTATACGTGATTCTCCCAAATTTAGCTGAGACTGGTTTCTTTGGAAATATCAGTGTCACTAGTTCCCCATGCTCTGTCAAAATGAAACAATAACAAAAATGACTACTGAACAAATATTCAATATACTATATATGAGATATATATATATATATATTATATATCCAACCCCATGATCCAAATGCCTCCCACCAGGCCCCACCTCCAGCACTGGGGATTATAATTCAACATAAGATTTGGGTGGGGACAAATATTCAAACTATATCAACTTCTGTTCCAGATTTTCTTCATGGCAGTTCTATGTCCTTATAACCACAAAGTCCTTTCTTGGACATAATTCTCATTTCTTTGCTTTTCAACCCCTTCCTCTTCTTCTCCCAAACTTAATGGTGGCTGCCTCGATGCTACCTGAAGTGAGAGTTGGGAAGGTCATTGTGTGCATTAAAGGCTGCCTCAGCAGAGCTTACAGTGAACTGAGATCCAGCCACTGCACTCCAGCCCGGGCGACAGAGCGAGACTCTGTCTCAAAAAAAAAAAAAAGGCTGCCTCAGATTGGAGTTATTTAGTTCTACTGCAAAGACATACTGGACTCCAGTCACTAAAAATCTCTTCCAATCTTATATGTTGCTATTTGGAGTCTGGTAGCAGCCTGCATTTTCAACACTGTAGGACTCTGGACCTTTGGATTTTTCCCAGTTGTCTTAGATATCTACTTGAAAGTCAGGCAATACTTGCCTGAACTCCTCTTTTTTTTGTAATACTGTGCCAAATAAAGTCAATAGAATTTGACAGTCAGTCACTGTGACTTTTTCCAACTACTTTTCAGACACACACACACACACACACACACACACACACACACACACACACACACACACACATATATATATATCTATCTAAGGCAGCCTTTATACATATAAATAAATATATAAGTGTATATATATGTTTGGCCAGAAGATTATGTGTGTGTGTATACATACACACACACACACACACTTGCCACCCACAAACCAATTACTACGCCAAGGCCAAGGTGTCTATCTGTATAATAGTTGAGGGTAACATATACTGCTGAAACAAAAACTCCCCCAAACCTCAGTAGCTTAACACGATCAGTTTATTTTTCAGCCAACTGAAGTCCAGTAAGTGACGGCTTTCTAATAGTAAACTAGAGACCTAGGTATCTATGATTTATGTTTTCTACCATTCTCCAGGGTAATAAAGTCCTATGAATCAGCCTGTGGGCAAAGGAGAGAGACTGGGGGTCTGTTTGTAGGAAGCTTTTATAACGCAGGCCGACAGGTTGTCCACATTACTTTTATCTACATTTTCATTGGTTAGATAAGTTACATGTGGTCATACGTAATTTCAAGGGAGGCTGGGAAATATCTCGTAGTGGCTTTAGGAACAAGAGGAAATGTGTTTGTGGAACACCTAGGTGACCTCTACCACATTTGTCAAAAAACAAATTAAAATACTTAGTCTGTTGAAGAAAAATAATTAGAACTTTTCAGTAAGTCTTTTAGTCTGACACAGCTCATTATTCTCTTCTGTGCCTGTCTAACCTCTCCTCTTAGAAAGGAACATACTGGGTCAAATTCATCTGGGAAGCTTTGGGGCCTTGCCTGTCATGGTGGTGAAGAAATTCAGGCAAAGGCTGAAGATTGCAGGACACAGGGCGTTTGAGAACTATTACAAGAATTTTTTAAAATTAAAATTGGCTGGGTGAGGTGGCCCACACCTGTAATTGCAGCACTTTGGGAGGCCGAAGCGGGCAGATCATAAAGTCAGGAATTTGAGAGCAACCTGGCTCCAACACAGGAAAATTCTATCTCTACTAAAAATACAAAGAAAAA
The DNA here is from genome assembly GCF_000951035.1 of Colobus angolensis palliatus. NCBI lineage: Eukaryota > Metazoa > Chordata > Mammalia > Primates > Cercopithecidae > Colobus > Colobus angolensis. The sequence goes on along the minus strand of NW_012118821.1, from coordinate 574,011 downwards.
AAAATTACCCGGGCACAGCGGCAGGTGCCTGTAATCCCAGCTATTTGGGAGGCTGAGGCAAGAGAATCACTTGAACCTGGGAAGTGGAGATCTTACCACTGCACTCCAGCCAGAGCTGGAGCTTTTTTTAAAAAAAAAAAAAAAGAAAAAAGAAAATCATGTTGCTTACCCTATTAATCAAAAGTGGCTGGAAAGGGATATAAATTTCAAAAGTCAGATTCTGAAGATATTTAAGATCAAAACAAGATGGTTAGGATGGAAGGAAAAGCAACGCTGGAAAGAGTGGCTGAGAGGTTTCCATGAAGTGAAAGGGTGTTTTCCTCAGAATTCTCTAGTTTCTGCTGGGGGTAGGAAAGGAGTTAATGTGAGCTCTGAGATGACCAGGATAACACCAACAGAAAGTGACAGAGTTTTGTGCTTTTTTTTATAAACATGAAATAAATCCTCAAAATCTAAAAGGAGAAAATGTCCTCAAGTACTAGCATTGCTTTTGCTGTCACATTTTTCCTGGCTTTGCAGAGGTTAAAAAGATTATTGCATAGCAGCTTCCAAGCATGGAAAAAGGAGGTAATCAAATTGGACCACAGCCCAGGGAAACTGTGAGGTCTTACTGAGCACTGCGTGCCAGTGGAAAGAAGCATTTTGAAACGTAAACTGGTGGGGGTGATGGGGTTCAGATATTCTCTGAGACCAGGAACGTCCCTGCTCTCCCTGGGAAGCTGCTTTAGCCACAGTGCTCCTGCCTGACTCGGGAAGACTGCTCTCCTGCTCTCCTGGAAGTCATACGGGAAACAGGGCGTACCTCCTCATGTTGCATCTTTATTCTAAGCTCACCAGCCATCCATACCAGATTTCCGAAATCCAGGCAGAGCAGAGTCACTCCCTGAACGTGGGCCATGAAACAGCATAAGGAGTGGAAAGAGACTGTGATGGGAATCAGAGGACCTTAACTGAAGTCCGTGACGATCAGGTTCTGGCCAGCGGCCAGTTGCTTGACCATACTGAGCTTCAGCTGTTCTGTTACAAACGGTTATAGGGGATTCCTCAACACCACGGATAGTGTTCCATCCCATGTGTCTTCATGCACAGTGTAAGGGCTTCGTAAATGTCGACAGAATAAACAAAAAGAAAACAAAGCAAGTACATGATCATATACAACACATTTTCATCGATGCTTAAATTACGATGAAATTATTTATAAAAACTTTTAATAAAATTATCATATTCACATTCTTACTCTAAGTCAGTAACTGATTACACTTGTTCCTGAACAAGGCAGACTCCATGGGGGAAATATCTGTCTACTCAACTGCTTATTCTTATCTAAGTCTTGTCTTCCCTTGTCTTGTCTAAGTCTTGTCTTACTTAAATCAGATTGACCGGCTCTAGCTGTGTGGCAGGAAACAGGTGCAGGCACTCTGAGTTGGATTCGGATCATCTAGGAATTGGAGCTTCTGACTGAAGAGTAAATCTGTGTGCATGCTCTTCACAAGTCCTTCCCCATCTGACAAGTTTTCCTCTCTTCTTTGGTGACCTTTGAGACAGACACCCAGTGACGGAGGAAGAGGAAGTGTGACAGGTTCCACCTGCCCTGATAATCTATAGCATATCGGGTTCACAGTCATATCACCCAACAACCTGTATGACTAAAATAAAACATAGGCTCTGCTCCTAAATATCGGTGAGATAAATATACACACATGAATAAAATATATATTACTTAGTAGAGAAAGGCCAGGCAAAAGACAATAATGGCCTACAAATGTTTGGGACAGAATGTACGTGCTGCGTATTTGCAGGCAGAGGAGAATAGAGGACTGGTTTGTCAATAAATGCTTCTGAGATGCTTCAGACTTAATACCGGTCTCGACTGATGCTCTGTGTTGGGAAAAATGATACTTGAAACTAATTCTGGGGGCCTTGGGCTAGTGAAAAAGCATAAATGAATGTATAGTACATGCAGGGTGTGGTTGGTCACCAGGGGAGAAATTACATAAGGAGAAGAGTTGGAGATGAGAAAGAGCAGGTCAAGTGGGATCAGAATGTCATGTTTTTGCTGGTAATAGGTAGATAGTGATTGATGGCTTTTCAGCAGAGACATAGTATGATCACATTAATGTTTTAGAAAAATTCTGTCAGTTACAGTGCTAGGAAAAGGATTGCACAGGGAAAGAATAGAAGTAGGAAATGAATATAGCTGTGGGATGTCACCTACCTAAGCTCTGGGATTTATTCTTGAACCAAAACATCCTTGGGATCCAAATGGCCAGGTCAAGAAACACGGTCAAAGCAACCTTGCTCCTGTTATGAAACAACTGCTCAGCAATCCCAATGATGGATCAGAGTCATTACTGGAAGGAGCCTCAGCGGTGATGTTCAGGAAAATTCCTTGCGAAGGATCTGTTTAGCAGTGACAAGGGCATGATACTGGGAACAAGGATGGCTGTTTGTGAAGTTGTCTAAAAAGGTGACTTTCAGGGTCTGGGAAAAGTTCCTCTAACTCCAGAGTGAATCAGCTGGGTCATGGTCATCTGCCAGACGAAGCTGGTCTACTGTTGACACACAGATAGGTGCATTCAGTGGTGACTAGAATATATGTGTTTCGCTGTAATCCTTTAGTGGGCATGTAAACACAGCTTGTGCCTGCCTCTTCCTTTTCTATTTCTCATACGTGGTCTTGGCTCCAGGTATCTTTTGAATGAATAAACTGGGTCAAGCGAAGGGTATATTGCTGCAATCTGTTAAAGAAAAGCAACTCTTAGTGCCAAGATCAGAAGAAAATTCTCCTGGGGAGTGAGCCAATGTCACTGTCTTTGCTTTGAGAAATGTGGCCAATAATTATATCCAAGCTGTAAAATAGAACTTTTTTCCTTCCTCCAGCTGGCAGAGGGATTTGGACCACATCTGTTCAATATTTATCAGTAGCAGATACTAGTTTATCTTAGTTTTATTTTCTTGCACAGATCACCAGGATTTTTGTCTCATTAAGCTAGAAGATATCGGTGAGACCTCATTTCTTTTATGGAGACTGGTGTGAGTTGTAGACAGGAGCTAAAGAAAGACTAACTCCTGAGCAGATGCAATTGTGCATATAGTGAGGATATTACCACTTACTTGCTATTTCAACGTTTAATTTTTTTCCTTATGCCTCTTGGGTTTGAACTGAATATTGGTAGTTTTCTCCTAATATTTTGAGAAGGTGACTTAAATGGAAAACTTCCTGGAATAATTTATGCTTTATGATATAGGGTCATGGTATTTATAACTCGTTATAGTCATTGCTTTTGGTGAGAGACATGTAGTAGTGAGCCAAGCTCAATGAGTTCAACATCATGCCTGAATTGTTTGATTTTGTTAAAAATCAGACACGACTGGTACGTCTCCACATTTGATTATTTAAAACCATCATGCTTATCTAACTGATTACTCTTCAAAAACTCCACCTACTTGATTTCTGGCAAGAACATAACATGCAAAAGGAACAACATTTTTCCAATCTGTCCATCTAAATGATTCATCACATTAACTTTCATTGCTGCCAAGATTTTTCCCAACTGGGAGAATTTACTAACATGGATATGCTGAGGCATAATGGCAAAGGAAAGACCAGAAAGTAGAAAGGCAAAATTCTTGTTGCAGTCCTGTTAAACTCAGCCACGTGTCTCTTCTGAGCCTCAGTTTCTTTTGTCTATACAAGTAGGAGAACCAGATCTGCTCTGAAGACTCCACCAGGCTCTTAGGAAGAAAAAATAGAGTGATGACAAACATGATGATATTGAAAACTACACTAACGTTTGATGAGCACTTACTTCTTATTGCTATTGTGCTATAAAATGCAAATATTGATCTTTTAAAGCTCTTAAGAAATGCATGAGGAAGGCAGCAAAAGAACTTGATCAAGTTCCCATATATGGAAAGCAGCTATCAATTCCAGAGCTTTGATAACCTCAGCTACTGTAACATGTGAACGGTTTTATAAACTCTACATATGTAGAACAGTATAATTACATAGTTAGAAACCTAAATAACCTTATATATTATTTTGCTAGATACATGTCTGATGGCGATGCAATTAAATGTTGAATGTCTGTGTAATCCAAGTCCTCAATGAATCAAGAAAATGTCCAGAAAGGGTTGGGTTCCGGGAGGTAACATTCAAGTACAGATTTTTTTCTAAGCAAGGTGCAACAATTTATTCAAGAATATTGGAAATCGCAATTGATTCTATTTGTGTGAATAAACACAAAGGCATATGGGGGAGTTTAAACTGCAGAACCTCTAGTTATTACAATATATGCCCCCAGAAAACTCTATATTTCATCTGTAAAAATGGCAGCAATGATTCTTCTTCTGCTGGATTATTATGAAGGCCAGCACCTAAGAAAATGAAGTTATGTACAAGGTTGAAATTTCTATCATACACATGTGGAAACAGAACCAGAGAAATTGCTTAGGGACACAGAGTCGGTGGTAAAGTTAGGATGCTATTGCAGAACTCCCCATAATTGATTTCCAAGGAAATCAAGTCAGTTCAAACCAACAAACATTTATTTTGCCATTATATGACTAGCACAGAACTTATTTCTGGGTTTAAAATAGTGAATGAGACCAAGCTGGACACTGCGACATTAAGCAAGTTAAAAACAAATTGCAGTTTGATGGGGGTGAAGAGGACTGAGAAGCTTTTAAAACACTTTGACCACCATATCTCACATGTAAGATATGAATAATAATAATGATAACAAAAACATCCAATTCAGTATACGGGAGAAAGATCAGAAATATAGAATGTGTAAGAGAAATCATGCATTTCGAAGTCATTTCTTCAGTTTTTAAGTAAAGAATGTCCTTCATCCAGTTTTTAAGTAGAGAATGACCTTCATTTTCCTAGAACTGAACATTTTCTTTAGTTGCATATTTCTTGCATACAATTATATTAAAAACAGAAAGGAAAAAAAACACACATTGCCTGCATAGTCACGTGGTGGGTTCCGAGAGGAACCAGCAGGAAAATGAAATTATGACTCTAATAGAAGAAACTGGAAGATGGATGACCTGATATATTCAGAGGTTATCTCTAGCAAAAATGGGAATCTCATTTGGGTAGTAATTAATTATAGGTGCCTCAACATTTTCATTTGTTATGATTAGCTCAGTTTAGGTGATCAATCTTGCTTGTCAGCTCCAATAGATAGGTAGAATTTCCAGTCTGAGATGGAAATTATTTTGATATTAATCAATCCTTACTTTTTCTGAGATGACAGTTTTCCTCTGTTACCAAGTCCTGAAGCTCGATTAGCAGCTTGGACATTTTATGTACTTCCTACATTGGCAAAAGGAAAACCATGCATTATTTCATAAGAGTTGGACCTTGCAGAGACTGAGGTCAGCGACTCTCTTATTTGGCTATGCAAAACAAAACAAAACCAAACAAACAATAACAACAACGACAAAAACCCTAAAACAAACAAGAAAAAACCCAACAACACAAAAACCAAACCAAAACAAACAACTGCTATAATAATCTCGGGCCTTCTCTTTACTGCTGGCATTTTCTTTTTTGCTCACACCCTTCCAGAAGTATTGGCTTCCTTGCCCTTCTCCAACATATCAGGCATATTCCTGTCTCTGGTACTTTGCACTGGCTGTTCCTTCTATCTAGAATGCCCTTCCTGCACATATCCTTTATAGCCGTGCAGCCTTTGCCTTTAAGTACTTCTTGTCCTCCTTCCTGCCTCTGTTCCTCCTCCACAGCCCCGATCACTTTCCCAAATGCTATGATATTTTACCTGTTTTTTGTTTGTTTGTTTTTGTTGGTGGTAGTTTTTTCTTTTTCTTTTTTTTTTTTTTTTTTTTTTTTTTTTTTTTTTGGTTTATTGTAGGTCTGCTGCCATCAGCATATAAGTTTGTGAATTCTGGGGTCTCTAGCTTTTCTGTTCTCTGGTGAATCCCTGGAGCTGGAACAGTGCCTGCCATGTAAAAGGCACTTCCTACATAGCTTGTGAAAACATGAATGAGTCTTCACAGTACCTATGCTTTAGCATGTCATTAAAAACAATTTCAGTGTTGTAAGAATTAAACCTCCTACGAACACTTCTGATATCAGCATACCTGTAACTTGCTCAAGACACAAATGAACCCTTAAATATGAATTCCAATAGATTGTTATTCAATTCTTGGAAGTTTCATTTTCTTAAATTTTTCCAAAAATATTGGACTGAATTTAAAATTCATAATATTCCCAAGCAAAGAAAATGTTTGCATTTCTGAGTCAAATAATCACCCTTTTAAATCAGAATAAAAAATATACAGTCAGGGTACTCATCAAACAATCGCACATCTCTTAGAGCACCTAAAAAGGCATTTTGCTATGTCAAGACTTGAAGAATGGGACTACATCTGTATGCTCGAGATGCTTATAATCCAGTGACCTTGGAGTGCCACTGAGCATGAAGGAGGTGGTTTGTAGCTGGGAATTCTGGTCTTAAATACAGTTGCTGCTACAAACTCTGAATCGCATTAGTCAGGTACCCTTTCCTCTCTAAGCCTCAGTATCTCCCCTATTAAATACAGGTGGAGATAGTGATAGATAGAAGAACACTAAATTCTTTTAAGCCGCAAAATGCTAGATTTTAAATCAGACTATAATAGAACGAAACACATAGCTGGCTTTCAATAAATACTTCTTGGCTTGAAAAACCGAAATTATGATCTCACTGTAGTGGGAACAGGCTCCTGCAGCTGGCGAAAGACAATCCTCCTTCTGCCTGCTGAAGTTGAGCAGGTCTGCTTTAATGAGGAACAGATAGCATCAAGATCAATTCCCGGGCCATCCTGGATGGAAGATCTAGGGAGAACGCAAACCCACCTGGTGCTGGGGGACAAACACACCCCGTTCTTAGGAGGAGGCCTCAGAGGAGCTTTGTAATGTGGCTCTGGCGCCACCTGGTGATGATTCCTAGAATTTTTCCTGTAACTCCAAGGCTACCAGCTACAGACAAAACACCCTGCAAAGGATTTATCAATGTGTTAAAGCTGTAGTTGAGGGAATGGAAGCAGAATAAAGAGACGATTCTGTCATAAGAACCAGGACAGAATGAAGAGCCAGAAGCCCATACATTTACATTTAAGAATAACAATTCACACAGCAGCTGAGACTAATTCTGCCCAATGTAAAAGCCAATTGACCGAGCTGTTCTCTGATTAGTTGAACAAGCTCAATCATTTCAATATCATTTTTATTAGTGATTTGAGTCCACACCAACAAAAGTTGTACAACACTTGAGGCTTAAAGCAGTGTTAGGCGCTGGCCGTGGAGACAGGGAGTCACACAGTCGCAGGGAGCTTCTATGCCGGTGAGCTTTTCACCCAGTAAATTGAACACAAACCCGAGGACAGCATTTCTCATGTGGGAAGTACAGAGGGAATGTCACAGAAACGTGCCTGTGAATGTAACTAACTGTGGACCAAGCAGCACTGGCCACAATCGAAAAATCAGAAATGCCTTGGCAGTGACTTTGTGCAAGTCTTCACATTTTGATGATGGAAAGTGAAGAAAGTCATTTAAGGTGGAGAGAATTGGCGTAAAAGAGGATGGAGGTCAGTTAGCTCAGGGTGCCCCCCACACATCTGGCTGGATGTGCAAGATACAAGAGCCAGGGGTAGAAAGTTCAGGAGGGCTCAGGGCAACCTTAACCGTGAATGAAAAGGTTGGACTTTACTGCCTGCTGGGGCAGGGGATGAAGTATTGGAAATTCATAAGGCAAAAACCATGTGAATTCATTGGAAGGAAAAGCTAAGATTTTTACAAAAAAAAAAAAAAAAAAAACCCTGTGATCTTTAGATTTAACTGGAGTTAAACTCTGGGAATCTCTAGTTGGGAAGAATATTGATCACACTCATACTAATACTTTCACTTTATTTATTTATTTATTTATTTTGGTGGGCAAATACGCTTCAAATGTCATCAGTCCTTCTTGGGAGATATTTGATAATCAAAAGAATATATATTATATATATATATATGCGCTTAGTTAGGAGTAAGTCAAATTGAAGTGTGACATTTTTCAGATTTGTGATTTTAAAAAATAACTCCTATGAGTTTAGTTTTAGAAGAATTGGCCGGGCGCGGTGGCTCAAGCCTGTAATCCCAGCACTTTGGGAGGCCGAGACGGGTGGATCACGAGGTCAGGAGATCGAGACCATCCTGGCTAACACAGTGAAACCCCGTCTGTACTAAAAAATACAAAAAAAAAAATACTAGCTGGGCGAGGTGGCGGGTGCCTGTGGTCCCAGCTACTCGGGAGGCTGAGGCAGGAGAATGGCGTAAACCTGGGAGGCGGAGCTTGCAGTGAGCTGAGGTCCGGCTACTGCACTCCAGCCTGGGCGAGAGAGCGAGACTCCGTCTCAAAAAAAAAAAAAAAGAAGAATCAAAGAAATTACTTAGGTAAATAAAAATGCAGTGTTCGTACTGAGTAGGATTGTAGGAAGTCTGTTCATCATGTTAAAAACAGTCAAGGAAGATTTTCAGCCGAATGAGATTTGCTTGGATATTAGAATGGTCACATGAGAATTAACAACACTGCTTCCATTCAGGGATTTTAAAAAGCCTTCATGGATAACTGTATCGAAAAAACTTTGTCATTTTAGATTTTGTTAATCTTTGAAGGCTAATAATTTTTAAATGTACTGTGAAAAAGGATACACTTTTAAAAATGTATTTAATGTTTCATATTAACAGTTATCTATGGTTCCAAAACTTGCTTTCAAAAAATAAAATTTTCTGAGGAGCGTTCTAGATCTCTCGAATGAGGGCAGACTTTCCAGGTGAATTTTATGATCTAGCAATTTGGGAAAGCATGCTGGAATTGCCTTCTTAAAATCGTCATCAAACAGCTGACAGTCATCCCCACGGATGAATGAAGGATGGTTCAGAGAGGCTGAGTGCCCTGAGGTCCCTGAACAGGGTACTAACCATTGGGATTCTAGCTTCTATCTATCCAGGTGATTCCAAAGCCCAGGCTCTGTCCAATATACATGACTGCCCTACAAATAAAGATGATTTGACTATTGGGCATCTGCAAACATCTCTCTATACATAGTTTGTTCCTTCCACAGTTCAACAGTCAGCATCTATATTGGACCAGCGGGAGGTAGGGAAGTTCAAGAGGTGGGCCACTGGCTGTCCTCTCACAGGCAAGGCCAGGTCTTACAACATTGGAAGGTCCAGGGATGTGCACTGGTTTGTCTGGTTAGCCAGTGGATTACAATGGAAACCCTCCAGACCATAGACTTTGCTCGCAACTCCTGCAGCTGATCTTCAAAGAGGTACAGGAAGAAAGCACCAGCACTTCCACCTCTCAAATCAGAGCATTGATGCAGCAGGCTGATGCTCCCAAGCCAGCATGCCTGTGCAACCTGATTTCTTATGAATCACACAATAAAACTGCATGGTTGCCATTTAACAATAGCACTTTTTGAAATAAGATAGTCAGTTAATTCTGGTTTGGATTATATCACCCCTGAGAACTACAAGGAATTAACATATCTTCCAAAGATGAGAATAGAAATAAATTAGAATAGGAATGTGTTCTCCCTTCTATAGCAACATAGAATGTGTATTCTCAAGGCTAAGAAAAGACTAGCAGGTCTCTACTTTCTACTACTTGAGTTGACTAATGTAGTCTCGCATATCCTGAAGGATCAAATGCAAACAGTGTTTAACATGAATCAATTTGTATGTCATAGACTGAAATTCTTCCCTCCTGCTGTAGTTCTGGACAGAACACCCTCAGAGTTGGAGGAGCTGAATTCTGACCAGGTGGCAAGTGATTAGGCAAATGAAGTTAATGGATTAATGTCTAAGAAAGGAATTATTTGAAAAGCAATCCTACAGAGGACGCTTGTTCAGTTCTGAAGCAATCACATAGTAGACCAAAGGGATAGGAATATGCATATATATATATATATATTCATGTCTATGTGTGTGTGCGTGTGTGTGTGTATATATATATATATATATATTCATTTTCTGATATCATTTAACAAGTGTCCAAACTAACCTAACTCTTTGGTCAGATAGTGTTTCAATTAAAAAATATGTATATATATATGATTACTGTATATATATGATTGCTATATATATATATATATATATATGATTGCTATGTACCAATACGTTTATATAACTGGTATTGTGAATCAAAATAGTTTTGTATCATTACTCAATAAATCTTAATTTTGCCAGATGGATCTCATAGAGAATCTTTTCTTAGATTGCTTAGGTACTTGGTTATGTTGACATCAATCTGGCTTTGATTCACTGTAATTTCCTTTAAGGATGGTCATTGGAGTCCACATAGAGTGAAAGCAGGGAAAGGGCAGGAGGTCAAGGTCAAATTCTTTGCAGAAATCCTTTGTCATGTAAATAACACAGTGTTACCCTGATCCATGATGGAATTTTGGCTTTTCTGTGGAGGACAGAGGGGAACGCAGAACTGAAAAGGGTGGCTCTTCAGCCCAAGAGCATTCTCACCAGTTCCACTGCCTACTGGAACCTCAGCCTGCCCTGACTTCATTTCTCAGACAACCACAGAGTTCACTGCGGTAGACCCCAAGCTGTTGCCCCCCACTGCTGTGATGTGGTGGAAGGAACACACATTGTAGCCCCAGGTGGATCTGGTGTTCACTGTGCAACTGGCTCTCAGATTTGAATGGGACGTGATGAAAAGTTCTTAACCCCTTTGAATGTGTTTTCTGATCTATAAAGAAGGGATAATGATGATGAGCTCACAGGATTTTGAAGAGGATTTGAAATAATATATGTAATATGTCTGGCAGGGGCCTGATACAAGGTAGGCACTCAATGTTATGTTTCAATCACACACACACAAGTGCGTGACACAACACACATACACACACACCTCCAGAAAGACAACAGAGTGAAGCTTTCTTCCCCCATTCCCGTTGTTATTGTTGCTGCTGTAACTTTATTCAGTAGATCAGAACACCAATCTTTCCTTGAGAATTGTGCACCTGTTTTCTTATTTCTTGTAACTAAGGAAATCAAGGAGGGTGATTCATCTAGGAAAAAAAAGGTATGTGAACAGTTACTAAAGCAGAGGGCATTTTTAAGTCATCTGCCTTACTGCTATCTTTTATCAGCAGAGATCTGAACACTTTTATTACTTGTTCTCAGTGATGAGGTTGTAGCATTATTTTGTTTGTGTCTTTTTCTTTCTTTCTTTCTTTTTAACGTCTCCCCTTCTGGATAAAAGTTGTTTCTATTTAAAGACGCTCGCAGTGTGGTTGAATGTTCATTGGACGTTGGCAAGGTGCATAGCACCTTTCAGATGCTAGCCTTAGGTTGCAGAGAGGAAAGGTTGTAGCCAATACCCCTATTGTCTGCCAAGCAGTCATCAAGCCAAAAGGTAGTGACCAACCTACAATCCTCACTGGTATTTGGGGTCTGTTTGGAAGTTGGTTGTATAGCCCTATTTCATTTTCCTGCTATGTGGTTAGAGATATTTTCTATAAAGCTTAGGTCTGTGTGACCTTCCTGGTCTCTTTGCTCTGGATTTCCCCAGATGTTTGCAGTCTCTTTCCCATCTGCCTGGAATAGGATCATTCTTGCCCTGCACCTGCTTAGACTTGGTTTCTTAAAATAATAATAAAAAAAGATACATCATGTTTGTACATATTTGTAATGTACATGTGATAGTTTGTTAAATGCATACAATGTGTAATGATTAAGTCAGGTTATTTAAGATATCCATCATTTCTAGCATTTATCATTTCTATATGTTTGTACATTTTACATTCTCTCTTCTAGCTATTTTGAAATATACAACAGATTGTTGTTAACTGTACTCATCCTATAGTGCTATTAAACATTCTGATGTTTAAGTTCTAACTTCTTTCGTTTATCTAATAGTATGTTTGCACCCATTACCCCGCCTCTGTTCATCCCCACTCCCCCGCTCACACACTTCCCAGCCTCTGCTAACCACTTTTCTACTCTCTATCTCCTGTACCCCCATGAGATCCACCTTTTAAGCTCCCACATATGAGTGAGAATGTGTTGTCTTTCTGTGCCTGTCTTATTTCACTTAACGTAATGACCTCCATTTCCATCTTTGTTGCTGTAAATGATAGGATTTTATTCATTTTTTATGGCCAAATAGTATTCCAGTGTACACATGTACCACATTTTCCTTATCCACTCATCCTTTGATGGGCACTTAGATTGGTTCCATATCTTGACTATTGTGAATAAACATGGGGGTGCAATATCCCTTTGATATATTGATTTTATTTTGCTTGCATAAACACTCAGTAGTAGGATTGCTGGATCATAGGGTAATTCTAATTTTACTTCTTTTTAAAGAAACTTCCTGCGGGGTGTGGTGGCTCACACTGCCTGTAATCCCAGCAATTTCGGAGGCCAAGGCGGGCAGATCACTCGAGGCCAGGAGTTCAAAACCAGCTTGGCCCACATGCTGATACCCCATCTCTACTAAAAATACAAAAGATTAGCTGAGCTTGGTGGTGCATGCCTGTAGTCCTGGTTACTTGAGAGTCTGAGGCATGAGAATCACTTGAACTCGCGTTGGGGGTGGGGATTGGAGGCTTCAGCGAGCTGAGATCGCGCCACTGCACTCCAGCCTGGGCAACAGAGCGAGACTCTGCATCAGAAACAGAAAAAAGAAAAAGAAAAAAGAAAGAAAAGAAAAAAAGACACTTCCATACTATTTTTCATAATGGCTGCACTACTTTACACTCCTACCCGCAGTGTATGAGTGATCCCCTTCCTCCCCATCCTTGCCAGTATCTTTTATTTTTTCATAATTTTTCTAATAGCCATTGTAACTGGGGTAAGATGATATCCCAATATAGATTAGATTTGCATTTCCCTAATGATTAGTGACAGTAAACATTTTTTAACTAACCATGTTGGCCATTTGTACATCCTCTTTTGAGAAATGTCTATTTAGAACCTTTGCCCACTTTTGAATGGGATTATTATTATTATTTGCTGTTGAGTTGTTCGTGTTCCTTGTCTATTCTGGATATTAGTTTCTGATCGTTGAACCCCCTGGCTCACTGCTTCTGGCTGATCGTCTCACATATCTAACTCTCCTCTTCTTTCCTCATGTTCTAAGATGTTCTAATCCATTTCAAACAGTATTATTTGTTGACTAGCATCCATTGTTCATTCTCTTCCTTGTTCACAGAAGCCCAGTTTTGTTCAGCTATCAGATGAGTAGGAGGATATAAAAGGAAGGAAGGTGCTTCACCCAATCCTAATATTCATGCTTAGTATAAACCATTCATGTCGTCGCAATTATCTTATGAAAGTATAAGCTAAGCTCACTAAGTAACGGTACATGAAGGTATGTCTGTGGAAGTCTATTTTTCTCTCTATGTTGCTTCTTTCTTCCCCTTGTGAAGCTTCCATGAAGAGCTGTTGCCCAGTGCTGTACTTTGCTTGGAGTTGTATCACCACCAATTTATTACCAGGGAAGAAAGATCGAGAGTCACAAAGAACCAACCCCAAAACCCAGATCCTAAAACGAGTTAACAAGGCTGCATCATCTGTCTCTAAATATCTAAGTAAGCACGGATGCCGTTGTTGGGTAAGGGGTGCTCCTCCTTCTGTCTCTTCCCCGCAGTCCTCCGTGCACCAGCTGCTGCTGGGTCCTCACTCTGCCCCTCCCTGAGCTAGGGCTTTAAGCAGCCTGGTGGCTACAGCCTGAGTGCTGCTGGCTCAAGTGAGAAGACCTGAAACCTGACTGAGAATGGTTTTCTGCTATTAAAATGTACTGAAATAGATACTTTTTATTTGTAATAGCATTTTCTCTTCTAACTACACAGGAGGTTGGTTTTATTAGTCCTATTCAGGAGATTAGAAAATTGAGGATTAGAGAGTTTACATGACTTGCCAAAAGCATTATAGCTTGTGAGGAATATGAGGCTTACTTGGTTATGAGATTCATATTTTACATATTTACGTATTTTATCTGATCTGTGTGATAAGAATAAAATCTAAATACTTCACATGGTTTATAAGATCCTACATGATCTTATCTCTTGTCATCTGCTCCCACTAATAATTTTTACTTAAAATTCTCAAATATTGGAAGCTACTTCTCCTTTCTGGATCTTTTCTTATGCTGCTCCCTCTGTCTGGAATGTTCGTTCTCTTCTCTCTTCCTGGGTGAATGCCCTTCTCTTTAGAACAGTGCTAAGACGTTGCTTTTCTTCAAAAGCATTCCCTGTCCTTCATATCATTAGGGCACATCCCCTACTGTATTTAAGTGCTTCAAAGTGTGATTGATGGTTCATATCTACCCTTATTCACAGGAGTACATCCCATTTCACCTGTATTTCCACTCCACACATTATATCATAAACTTTAAGGCTTGAGGCAGGGAATTTACAATTTTGAAAGCTTCACCGATAATTTTAACACATATTCCTGATGACAAATTAGAATATTATGCAATGAAAAGTATTAGTTGAGTGAATGCCTGGCCAGTTCCTTGATCAGTAAGCAAAAAACCAAGAAAAAACAAAAACAAAGTAATACAAAATGTTCAGTATCTTTCAACTAGTTATACAGACTAATTCAGTTCAGCCACAATCATTGAAGCCATGTCTATTGCCTAGAAGTTCATAACTAAACAACAGAAACCAAACATAAATTAGCTAGGAGTATCCACAAGTATTCCAATTCCTGAAGGTTTGATGAAAATATTCCATTTTGAGTCACACAAACAGTTCACAAAAGAATTATGTCTGTTTCTATATGAATTTCTATCATCCTTGATGAAGCACAAAAATTAGATAGTTTCCTCAGAGTTTAGAAGAATTGCTGATTTAAGAAAAGGAAAGCAGTAGATTA
>NW_012118821.1:554640-557974 GCF_000951035.1 Colobus angolensis palliatus | reverse complement strand
TTTCCCCCTCTAACAAATTTAGAAATGGATACATCCATTAAGGGGTAATGCAATTTCCCAGTCAAGGAACAGTTTAAGTATTTGTTAGACTGTCTTGATGTCACAGTTTCTGGCTTTTAGCATTGTGTTCCAGGGTAGTGTGACAGAGGCTTGTGGTTGGATAGTATTGTGGGGAGAGAATCCCTAGTGTTCAGAACCTTCCTAAATGTGAGACAATGGATGACCCTCTGAAAAATGAGATTAGACCATGAGAGCCAAACTAAATCATTCTGAGACATAGCAGGTCTCCACTACAATGACTCTCTGAGAACGGAAGGCAGAGCAGCAAGATTGAGAGAAGTCTCTTGATACACAGAAAGCTAGTGGAGAAAATACAAAGCAAAGAAAATTGGCATGGTAAGCAAACAGCTGGCAAGCAGAAGATAGAGGTGAATCAGTATTTTCTGAGCCTTAAAGGCTGATAGCTAAGGTGAAAAAACAAAGAAATCTCTAGGATCTTGTTGGGATAATCGCGATGTCATGCCAAATGAAAAGTTTTAATTCTGCCTTTAAAATATTTGGAATGATTTGAGAACTAATCAGTGCGGCAGCAAAGCCCAGACCTAGCTTCACTGCAGATTAGATTCACCTAGCCACTGCCTTGACAACCTGACAGATGGTCATGTACTTCTTTGGAAGATAAATATTATTTTCTTCAGGTCTGTACTGTTCTCTTACATATTATCCACAGCACACAAATATAAACAATGAGAAAAGCAAAAGAGATGGCAATTGCAACCCATAATTAAGATAAAAAAGAGTCAAGTCAATATGAGCAGGACCAGAGTTGGCCTAGAGGCAAGAATGATCAAACAATGACATTCAAATCATCATGATAATTACGTTAACAAATACAGTGGGGAAGAAAGACAAGAGTGAAGAAATAGGTAATTTCAGCATATCCATGAAAATAGTATTCATACAATTAAAACACCAGGAATGGAGAACCCAATATCAGAAATAAAAAGCTCATTGGGTGGGCTAAAGAGCAGACAGGACATGAAAGGAGAACATACTAGTGAATTTGAAGACCAGTCATGATAACATCTGAAAAGGTAGTGTCTAAGAAGTTTCTAAATTGAAAGATAACAACTCCCAAATCCAAGCGCAGTTGACCCAAGCACAATAAATATATTAAAAAAAGAATACCTAGGAAAAGCTTAGTCAAAACTGGGGGGAAAATGCAAGACATAAAAATAGTCTTGAACGCAGCCAGAAATGAAAAATAAAAATAAGAAAAAAAGACAGCTTACATAAAAGGACAAATAATAAGAGTGATAGCTAAATTATCATAAGAAATCATGATGAACAGAAAACAATTGAATGGCATGTTTTAAATGCTAAGAAAAAAATGAACTTTCAGCCTAGGACTTACATAGTGAGAATACCTTCCATAAATATATAAAGAAATATAAGTTTAAAACAGAAACACACTACAGTTGATCCTTCAACAACATTGATTTGAACTCTGTAGGTCCACTTTTACGTGGATTTTTTTCAATAAATAATTTGAAAAATTTTGGAGATTTGTGACAATTTGTAAAAACTTGCAGACTAACCACATAGCCTAGAAGTATAAAAATAAATTAAGAAAATGTTAGGTATGTCATGAATACATAAAATACATACAGATACTAGTCCATTTTTATCATTTGCTACCATAAAATGGTACATAAATTTATCATGAAAAGTTAAAATTTATCAAAACTTGAACACACAAATACTTGTAAACTATACATTGCACCATTTGTAATCAAGAGAAATGTAAAGAAGTGTAAAGATGAAGTATCAAAGTCTAACTGCATAAAATTAAATGTAGTAATACTGTACTACTGTAATCATTTCACAGCCACCTCCTGTTGTTATTGTGGTGAGCTCATGTTACATCTGCTTAGAAGGCCATACTATGCTAAAAACCTCCACCTGAGCAGTTCATCACTCTGGTAAATTGTGTACAACGGTAAAAAGTGAGTTCTCACAGTTCTTCTGTATTTTTCATCACATTTAGTGTAATCCCATAACCCTGAATTACACCATGGGACCCCATACAAAGTGCTCCCAGGAAGCCAAGAAAAGTCATGACATTATAAGAAAAAGTTGAACTACTTGATATGTACCATAGATTGTTGTCTGAGGTTGTGGTTTCCTATCGCTTAAAGAGAAATGAATCTAGCATGAGGACTGAAGCTGTCGCTGCTGCTATGTCAACAGGTGCAAAAATCTTGTACTTTTTGTGAAATATCTTTTTATATCGTATTGAAAATGCAGCTTCTATGTGGTGCAGGATTGCCATAAGCAAAGCATACCTATAGATTCTAATATGATTCTAGGAAAAGCAAAGTCATTACATGGTAACTTAAAGCAAAAAAAAAAAAAAAAGTAATAGATCTGAAGCCAAATAATTTAATGCCAGAAAGAGATGGTTGGATAATTTTGAAACAAATTTCACTAAAAAAAGTCAAGATAACAAACCAAACAGTTTATGCTGACCAAGAGACAGCAGGCAAGTTCCCAGATGTTATTAAGAAAACCACTGAGGAGGAAGTATATTGGTCTGAACAGGTTTTTTTAAGAGGATGAAATTGCTCAACCTGAAAAAAAAAAATTGCCACAAAGGACATTTATTAGTAAGGAAGAGAAATGGGCACTAAGATTTAAAGCGGGAAGGGATATCCTACCTCTAATATGTTGTGCACATGCAGCTGGGTGTCTGATGAGGACTGCTCTTATCCATAAAGTCGCTAACCCCTGAGTCTTGAAGAACCAAGATAAACCCCAGCTGCCAGCCTTTTGGTTGTACAAGATGGTCTGGACAATCAAAACTCCTTCTTAAGTGGTTCCATTGATGCTTTATCCCTAAAGTCAGGAAGTATCTTCCTAATAAGGGATTGCCTTTCAAAGCTTTTGATAATAGATCATCCTTCTTGACATCCAGAAGCCCTAGAGGTCAACACTGAAATCACCGAAGTGGTCTACTTGTCTCTAAACACAGTGTTTCTAATTCAGCCTCTAGATTGGAGGGTCATAAGGACCATGAAGGCTCATTACACATGGTACTCTATGGAAAGGATTATCAATGCTGTGGAAGGGAATGCTGATAGAGAAAATATTATGAATGTCCAGAAGGGTCACACCATTGAAGATGCCATGATTGCTATGGAAAAATTCATGAAAGCCATCAAGCCCAAAACAATACATTTCTATGGGAGAAAACTGTGTCCAGGTGTTGTGAATGACTTCACTGGATTTACAACAAAGCCAATCAAAGACATAATGAAAGAGATTATGGATATGG
>NW_012118821.1:549555-553475 GCF_000951035.1 Colobus angolensis palliatus | reverse complement strand
TTTTCTCTAGCTAACTTTACTGTAAGACTATAGTACATAATGCATCTAACATACAAAATACATGGTAATAAACAGTTTATGTTTTTGGTATGGCTTCTTGTCAGCAGTAGTCTATTAGTAGTTAAGTTTCAGGGAAGTCAAAAGATATACATCAATTTGTGACTATGGAGGAGGTTGGTTCCCCCTAACTTCATGTTGTTTATGGGTTAACTGTAATATAGACCATCACCGGCAAAATTGTTCTGCATGAAAAATATTTTCTATGTGTGCATGTGTTACATGTATATGTGCATTTATATATGTATATGTTTATATATATATATTTATACACATACATATCTTGTGAAGGACTCATATTCAAAACATAAAGCTTGCAACACATCACCAATGTAAAGAAAATGAAACAAATCGGCAATAGCTTTCAACTGATAATAAAGGAAGGTATAAGTGGTCAGCAGGTTATTTAAATTTGTTCAACATCATTAGTCATTGGATAAATTAAAACTAAAAGAAGATACTATTTTACACTTACTAGAAAGCTTTACATTACAAAGACAAAACTAGTTGAAAGTTTGAACCATGCAAACTCGGACTTACAGGCAGTAACCCTCACACCAGTCCTACTCCTCAAAAAACGTCAACCCCCAAACAAGTCACCCATCCTTGCTTTCTCAAGTCATTTGTTGATAGGGTTTGCAGCCAGGTGTGCCATCCTGTTGCAGGGGTGGGGGGGTCCCTCTCGCACATCTCACATCTCTGATTTGGCTACAACACAAACAATACTAAATGTTGTCAAACATCTACAGCAACTGGACACCCGCATATTCCTGCTGGGTGTGTATCATGGGATAAGCACTATGGAAGAAATGTCAACAGTTTCTTATCAAGTCATACATTCACCTCCCTTAATCCTCAGTGTTGTCCCTCCTAGATATTTTTCTAAGAGATATTAAAATAAGTGTCCCAAAAAGACTTATTTAAGAATGTTCATAGCAATTTGATTCATTGTAGCCCCAAGCTGGAAACAACATAAATATCCATCAACAGTACAATAAATAAACAAAGAGTGGTATATTCATAGAATTGAAAGCGAATAAAAGGAGTGACAATATACAAAACTACACGGATGGGTTTCAAAAACATTATGTAGAGAGCAAGAAACTAGACATAAAAAACGCATACCACAATTCCGTTTATTTGAAGATCAAAAATAGGCAATGCAGAAATCAGAAGTTGGTTGTCTTTCTTGTGAGGCGGGCAGTTAGAATTGCCTGGTGAGTGGTCCAATGGAATTGTTGTCATGGTGGAAAACCCTATATCTTTTATCTATTCTTTTGCAGTTACATGAAAGTATAAAATTTCAAAACACATTCATCTGAACGTTTAAAATAGGTACAGTTTGGTATATAGAAATTATACATCAATTTAAAGCAGTGAGAAAGAGCTAACATACTACATATTGGGATAACGAATATATTAAATTTGCTAACAGGTACCCCTTTATGTAGTACATGCGTAATTGCTTCAAAGGCATCTCATTGCAAAGGACATAATGGTGTAAGTTAGGAATGCAATTTAAAGGCCTGTTTGCTATATGAAGATACTGGGCTAGAAATGCAACTAACTTCCTCACTTTATGCGTCTACTAAGTAGTATAGCTAGAAAAAGAAATGTATTCTTTCGGCTTCAATCTCAAGAGGCTACCCCCCAAACCCCCCACCATGGGATGTGCACCGTGTGATATTTTCTGGATATATCTGTATCTTTGTGTGACTTTGAGAGTTGATGAGTGAAGGGCGTGAATTCTTTCTATAGACACTAGTAGTTAAGTCTCTTCACTGACTAGCCGGCAAGCATGAGCATCAAAAAGCTAATGGAGTCTTAGAGTATGATGTAATGATTTATGTGACAAGTTCCTCAAGTGTTAAAAATGCCAGCAATTCACATCTATGAGGCCACATGCATAGAGCTTCTCTCTTCTGCCATGAGATATGGATAAAATACTTTTAATTATATTATGCAATCATTGCAAAGAAAATAGATAGCTTTCAGCTGCTGAGTTTCCTTTCAATGACCTGATTAAAATGCATCAAGGGAGATAGGACCCAGCTGTTCTTGTCATTAACTTATAAGCGACTGCTAGTAATTTTTACTGATTGCTGACATTATAGGCAAATGCAAATAACAGGCAAAGAGCAGTATCTTAATAGAAAAATATAAACAGCATCTCCTATAAGCTGCACTTTTGAGGATTTATCTGTCTTTAACCTTTAAATTTCATATGTATTTTTCCTGGAGTTTGACAGCCACTCCATGATATCTCCGCTTGTTCACTGGGGAAAGAAAATATTACAACAGTGATGGCAGGCATGCTCATTGAATTAAGTCTGTAAGCAGTGTTGATTTAAGACAAAATTGTTAAGTAGGATACTATACACTGATGCCTCACATGTCCAGTTTATATAATAATTATTTTAATTTTGAGTTTCTAGGTAGAAATTAATACTCACTCAGGATTTGTAATAACAGTTATTACCTTGCCACTGTCCTCTCCATGCTTCTGCTGATTCTTTAAACACCATCAGGTTGACATTTCTAGGACATGTGTATCACTCTACCTCCCCTTTCCCACAACACCTATAAAACTCCCAAGCCTATAGGATAAATTCATAGAATCTTAGAATTCTGGAGATTGGGAATGGAAAGTTACTTAGTGCTGAAATAGGCATGAGATCAGCAAGCTTCTTCTGTAAAGAAACAGAAAGGAAAGATTTCCAGCTTTGCAGAACATACAGGCTCTATTGCAGTGCAAAAGCATCCATAGACAATATGTAAACAAATGGGTATGGCTTTGTTCCTCTAAAACTTTATTCACAAATATAGTCAATATTTCAGATTGCAATTGTGGGTCATAATTTGGTGACCCCTGAAGTAGTATAACCAACAATCCAGTCTGATACGGAGATGGACTTTTAAAACCCTGGAGAATATAGCTTTTATTCTCAGAAAATGATTGCCAAAGTACCTAATTTGCCAAAACCCATATAGGTTGTCTACACAATGTAAAAGCAGTCAATAGAGCATATCACATCAGGGCATAGCTTTCCGTTATGTTTGTTATCAGTAAAACTCCTCACTCTTGACAAGACCAAATATATACACAAACATAATCATAAGCAGTAGTTACATGCTAAGTCTCTATTCCAAAATGAACTTGCTAGGGTGTTCCAGTCCACTTTATAATTTATGGATCCAATATTAGAATACTTCCTATTCTCCATTGACAAAATATAGCATCTTTCCATTAGAAGAAACCAAAAACGTAGTCAAAAGACTACATGTGTGATCAGACCTTTCTTCTTGGATAGAGCAATCTGAGCTGGCAGACTGTAACACAGAGTAATGATTTTTTTGTATGCCCATAGTTGAGGATGGCAGAAGGGTTTGAAACAAAGACAGGAAGCACCAGAGATAACATCAATATCAGGTTATCCAACTGGATATCTCACAGTCGTTTCAACCCAATATGCGTAAACCATAATTTTTCTCTCCTTAAAAGTTTCCCTTTCCGTATTCATCTGGTATAAAGATATTTGAGTGAGCAAATATATAAAAAAAGGCAGGACAGGAATTAATATTAGCAGGCTGCCTACATTTTTTTTCTTTTATCTCAAAGGCAGGCAGCATCCTCTGTGGCATTCTGTCTGTATTAGTCTTTTGCCAAACACAAGAAGACAAAGTGATTTCTCTGTTTCCTCAATAAAAGGAGGCATTGAAATTTCAGTCAGTAAAAACAAAGGTGATTAGTATGAATGATTTCATCTCTCTTGTTTCTGTTACAAGTACACAGAATTGCATATTCTTTGACAGTATGGCCTTATCTCTCTTCCCACCAAGAGATGGAATCATCATTCCCTCCC
>NW_012118821.1:501198-548650 GCF_000951035.1 Colobus angolensis palliatus | reverse complement strand
GTTTTTGTTTCTTTGTTGGTTTGTTTGTTTATTTCAGGGTCGGGATCTGGCTCTCTCACCCAGGCTGGAGTGCAGTGGTGTGATCATTGTTCACTGTAGCCTCAAACTCCTGGCCTCAAGCAGTGTTCCCACCCCAGCCTCCTGAGTAGCTGGGACTGCAGGTGCACACCACCACACGCAGCTATTTTTTTAAGAATTCATTTTAGAGGTGGAGGTCTTGCTATGTTGCCAAGGCTGGTCTGGACCTGAAGCAATCCTTCCACCTCAGCCCCCTAGGTTACAGGGATCATAGGAGTAAGCTCTAAACTTTAACTTCTGATTTTTCTCACCCTAACTCTTAGCTGAGATCTATAAACACTGCACTTCAGAGGAGTTGCCCTGGGTAACACGTTGTTTACTTATTTCTGTCCTCTTGGTATTGTACTTTGTATTCTGTAAATTTCCTTTTATGCTCCTGGAGAAGAAAATCAAGATCTAGCTGAGCAGCAATGTCCTGAGACATGTTTCCTGGTTAAGGAGAGAAGGGCTGTGTCCTGGCATTCATAAGAAGGAGAGTCTGTGATGAAAAGAAGGTAGACTTTGAATTAGGCATTAGAAGTTATGGGTTAAAGCCCACTTTACTAAAGGATCCCTTTCCTTCCTTCAGTTCTCTTCTCCTAGCACAGTGTACATAATTGCTCAATTAATAGTATTCTTTGAAAGAACCCACAAAAGTGATTTTAGTTCTGCTGGTATCTTGGTAATTCTTGCTCATTTACATAAAAAAAGTTACTAGTCATGTACTGCTGATACTGGTTTTTCGGCAACAAAAGTCATGATTTAGAGCAAATGAATATTTACAAGGAAAACTTGGAAACAACTTACAGTGCTTAATTTGACACCTTTGACTTTGTTTTGAAATACATATTCCATAGAATATATTATAATTAAAATTTACATTTTGTAGGCAATAAAATAGCTAATTATCGATGTTAGGGAGAATGTGTTGATACATTTTTTTCTATACAATTTTAATTAAAAACTATATTCATGTAAAATTGACATTCAAGCATATTCCATCGATGACAGATGTGAAACTCCTCTCAACTAAGTGATTAGTAGTACCATGTTTTCAATATCTTTTCAATATTATATCATCTGGAAAGTATGGTAATTTTTATGGATATTTTAATAGCTAGTGTGTAATGGTTAGAGAATAACAAAGCCAATCATTTTAACAACTAGTAGTTTTTGGTTATCTTCCATGGTACAGATACTATGCTAGATACTTTATTTTTATCACCTGCTTGATTTAGAACAATCCTTCAAATAATTATTATTTTACAAATGACAAAACTGTGGTTCATTGAAGGTGATAGTATTACTGAAGGTCACTTTTCTATTGTAGATTCAACTTGAAGCTTTAGAAGTATCCAACTTTGGGTCTCTGGTATTTTCATACTTTAAGCCTTGTCTTTCCTCTTGACCATAATAGGACCTTTCTTTTGGTCCTTCAAATGGTTTAAAAATGTTTAGCACCTCCCCAAGCCAAGGATTTTTGTTGGCTAAATATGATCTTTCAAATGAAGGTCTCCAGTTGTCTTTCAGGGGCCATCAAAAATATTCTTACTTGTTCTGTTCCTTAATAAGCTACACAGAACAATTATGCAGACAGTATCATCTATATCAGGCCTCAATAAATAAGATGAAGTTCTTAATGATTCACTTGTATAACCAACTGTGGACCAACCCTACTGTGTGATAACCTGTAGGCTCCTGCTTGAGAGTTTCTGGATTTGTGGAACTATGCCATCATGCTATTGCGATGTTGACAAAGGGGCTAGGAGTTATATCTTATATGTGAAATGATAAAGGACAGCAACCAGGGCTGTAACTTCAAGAAATGACTACTTATTTGGCAAATGCAAAAGAGAAAAGCATGGTATTTTCAAAAGCCATTGATCCAAAATTATATCTAACCTTGTATTCCCCTATATTCAGGCATGGTGAGGAATGTTTGCAAGTATGATTGGTTAGGCTAACCTAGATTCTATTTTGAGGAAGCTTAAAAAGCCTGCTGGGACTAAGGAAGAGAGCGCTCCAGGATACAAGTTTATTTCGAGGACAGTACATTGAGTTTTAGAGATTATGGATAGTTCTGAGACACTACCTTGTCTGTGTCTTAATTTTTTTTTCTCTCTGTGTCCCTTCGGGGACCTGCACTTAAACTCAAAGAAGGTTTGTAATAAAAGAGTAAGTAAAAGTTAAAAGATCTAGAAAAGTGAGAGAGCATCCCATGAGTTTCTGGAACAACTAGGAAACAACACCCTTAGCCAGACCCAAGAACCCTCATATTGGGCATCAGAAGCATAGGCACTAATATTCCTGTTTACGACAATAGCGGCACTTAAGTTGAGCACCAGTTGATGGCACCTTCAATGGGATTTGCCATATCCTGGCAAAATGACAGATGCTATGGGCTGTCAAGAAGACCAGTTTAATAAAAATGGTAGACACACCCTCCTGAGACAACATATTGATGAGAAAAAGAAAAATATAGATAAATGAGTAAACTGGAAATTCCACAGAGAGAATGAGAGCTAAGTTGAAGAACAAATTCTGTATTAATCTGGAATAGAAACATCAGATATATGCATTCTCAGTGCAGTTTTGCTGCTATAACAAAATAATTGAAACTGCATAATTTATAAGTTAAAAAAACGCAGACATTTATTTCTCACAGTTCTAGAGACTGAGAAGTCCGAGTTTAAGGCTCTGGCAGGTTCAGTTGTCTGCCAGGACTGATTTCTGCTTCTAAGATGGTGCCTTGTTGTTGCATTGTCCCGAGTTGAGGGACACTGTGTCCTCACATGGTGGAAGGGCAAGCTGAACGCAGCATGAAGCCTCTTTTAGAAGAACCTTAATTCCATTCATAAGAAAAGAACCTTCATGGCCTAATCACCTCTTAGCAGCCCCATCTCTTAATACTGTCACATTGATAACACTTGAATTTTGGAGGAGACATATTAAATCATAGCATGTGCATCCATAACTAGAATGAATACTAGTAATATGAAAGATATTTGAAAATAAAATGTTGAATATAACTAGTCCTTAATAAGTATTGACTTGCATTTGAATGTACAGCACTGCAAAGGAAAAGAAATGAGCCCAAGATTTCAATGTTACCCTATAGTACATAATGCTTGAATGAAATCATTTTTGTAATAACTATTTCACCTCAAATACATAAAATATTAATAAAGTATAAATATTAAGTGATATTAAAGTGCAATTTTTTGCTCTGGAATGATGAATATTATTGACTGACCAAGTGTAATTACAATACTACACTGAGTTTATGAAACATTCTGCATATATTTTCATTCTGGCTTTTGTATCTCATTTCATTTTACAGATGAAGAAATGCAGGTTTATTTGAAGTGATTTTCCCAAGTTTTAATGGCCAATAATAAAGGGTATTTGGTGGTTTGCAGTCTGGTCTTCTGATTTCACAAATCTCTTTTAGTCCATTGTATTATGCAGAAGGTAGGATGGAAAAATAGCGCTCTCTGTATTTATTTTAATTTTTAATAATTTAGTCAGAATCTAATGTAATGACATTTTTAATTCTTCTAAAAGTTCTTAAGTACTGCAACTGTGATTAAGAATAAGAGCATTTTGGCCAGGCACAGTGGCTCATGCCTATAATCCCAGCACTTTGGGATGCTGAGGTCGGTGAATCACCTGAGGTCAGGAATTCAATACCAGCCTGGCCAACATGATGAAACCCCATGTCTACTAAAAATACAGAAATTAGCCAAATTAGCCAGGTGTGGTGGCTAGTGCCTGTAATCATAACTACTGGGGAGGCTGAGGCAGAATTGCTTGAACCCAGGAGGTGGAGAGATTGCAGTAAGCCGAGATCTTGTCACTGCACTCCAGGCTGGATGACAGAGCTAGACTCCGTCTGAAAAAAAAAGAATGAGAGCATTCTTGTGTTGTTCTTTCTTTCTTTCTTTCTTTCTTTTTTTTTTAATCGAGATGGAGTATCGCTCTGTCACCGAGGCTGGAGTGCAATGGTGCGATCTTGGCTCACCACAACCTTTGATCCGCCAGCCTCGGCCTCCCAAAATGCTGTCTTGTGATGTTCTTAGATTTACTCTTGTGAATTATCTTACAGAGAGTGAGCTATGTCCTATTGCATCCTAAGAAAGCAAACCTGAAATATTAACAAAAACATTCATTTTACTAATATTTGAATAACTTCCTAATTAAATTTATTTAAATATATTAGGCAGATCATTTGACCGTAAAGCAGAGATATGTAGATTCCCTTAAAGAGGCTGAGTGCCCACTCCCCAACCAGTTTTTCTGTGAGACTGAAAGGACAGTGGATGTGTGAGCAGGAGTATCCTTGGGTATCAAGTCTGTGTAGCTTTGTGAGAACACAGCTAAACTTAGGGTGTTTCTCACGGAATTCTGAAGTGGGAGAAGTTCATGATTGTTCTCTTGTTTTGGTCGGCCTGCTAAATAGAATAGGGTCATGATGTTGGGTACCATTGCTGGAATCCTGGACTCTTTGGTACTCATCGTAGAAGTCCACAATCCTCTCAGATACTTAGCGATGGAGCCAGCTCTTCTTATCAGATATATACTGATGGAGCCAGTTCTTTTTTTCTGTCCACGGAGCAACCAACTTTTCACATAGTTTTGTATAGAGATATTCAAGCTGAGATTTAAAGGATGGGTATGAGTTAGTCATAAGGAGGGGAAGTAGTGAGGGAGAGGTGACAGAAAGCATTTCAAGAAATGAAAATATACACAGGAGGAGAAGCAACAGTGCAGGAGGGAAAACAGAAACAAAACAGAATGGCAGAAGGAGAAAACGGGGCCACATAGTAATGCAGAAAAATGGGTATCATAAATGTACAACATATTAAAATGCTGACGTTTAATCTAAAGTAAATAGAGATCTATGGAAGGATTAAAACATGGATGGAACATGATCATATTCTATCTAAAATGTTATTCTTGGGTGGATTTATGCAGACAGACTAAATGGGTGCTAGGAAATCAGGTAGAAGGCTATTCCCAAAGTTTAAGAAGGAAATGTTAAGTGGCTAACTAGAGTGGTGGAGAAGGCATGAAAGTAACAGAATGGAGTTTAGCAGCAGTTCAGAGACAGATGTTTCAGGCATTATAGGGAAAGATAGAGAAGTTAACGATGTTCAGGATTTTGTTTGGGCAACTCTGGGTATGTTTGCTGTTCACTGGTGTAGGAAATAATGACACAGTAAAAGGTTTGAGAAAAAGTAATGAGTAAAACTTTGAAAATTAAAGTTTTAGATTCAAATGAAATATCTATATATATATAAAAATATTGTCTGAGGAATAAATGAGAGAAGTGAAACAAACATTTATTTATTTAACAAATTGAATATATACATATGTGTTATGTATATGTGTGTGATATATATTATATATAATACATTTTATGCCCCATTTTTATATGTATATATTTTATTTGTTATATATTATTATATATAACATATTTATATATAGGCACCAAATATATTTATATATATTTATATATGTAAACTTTATCAGAGGATAGTAAAATAAAGAGTATTTTTCAAATTATTTTATGTAGCCAGCATATACTTTTTTTTTTTTTTTCTTCTGGGAAAAAGTTAGTGTATTTTTTATTGTTTCCAGGATAGTTGACACAAGGTAGCTGGCTGGTAGCTGGTATCATACCCAGGGAATGTTGCCAAACTGGAGTCTCATTATTGGTCTGTGCTATAGGCAAATTGGAGTATTAACAGGTGTTGTTACCAGGTCAATCTCTGTAACTAGAAGTTTGTGTTGCTAAGGCCATGCACAACCTGCATCCCTGCCATCATGACCACTTTGTTCATGAGTCCACAGGGCAATGACTGAGGTGGTTAAGGAAAGAGATTGGCTAGTATCCACAGAATGGGTCATCCTATCCACTTGACTATCAAAATTTGCCTCTGCTAAGGTGACCCTTTGATCAATATTCACATAAGAAAAAAATTTTCTTAGCAATTTTTGCCATTCGAAGAGGACATACCTCTTCTCCAGATGTCCCTATCACTAATTTTTGAATCATGTTCCTTTCAACTTCCAGACCATACAACCAAACATTGTCTAAACCTCAGTTCTGCCCACTGGGAAAATTCTATTTCACCATTGGCCTTCAGGAATGTCCCAGAAAAGGTAGCCAGCATATACTTAATACAAAAAGAGGACAAGAACACATCCATGAAATGAAAATATAATGTTATATTTATATAATATAAATATAACATATATTATACATAATATATATATGGCAGATGGCAGTTAAGTCAGATAAATTACTGGAATTGTAATGAGAAAGTATAGAAGAAAAGAAAGATAGTTTAGGAAAAGTCCCTGAGAAATTCTGATGTTTCTGAAGTCCTGAATGTAAAAATGGCAAAAGAACGTGAAAAAGAGCACTCTCTTCCAAAGTTGTGGGAGGAAAACTAAAAGAATCCAGGTACTGTATCAACAAGGCAAGATGTCATTGGAGAAAACACATAATTCAGAGGTGAGCTGAGACTTGCAAACAGCTGTTTCCTTCCCTGAAGGCATTTACTGCAGCTGGGTATGTACTGGGGACTGGGTGTGGTCCATACAGATGATTCTTAAGGTAAATGAAAAACCAATGAGCCCTTATCAACTGCCACCAACATGGCAGGTGGGAAACTTGGGAATCTCTAAAGGCAACTAATTTGCCTCATAAGACTCACTGAGTTCTCAGGTTGTACCAAGATGAGAAAAGGATGAGATGAGGATGAGAGAGAGGAAAGGGAATAACTAATCCAAAGGCTTTGAAAAGCCAGAATAAATCCTCTGTAATCTTGGGATGCATACAAGGCAAAATCTGTGAGAGGGAAGAGACTTTTTCAAACAGAGGGGTTTTGCTTCTCAGACATTTCAAAGTGAATGACATTAAGTGAAAACATATCAAATCTTGTGGGATGTAGCTAAAATAGTACTTAGAAAAGAATGGAGAGCCCTAACAGCATACATTAAAAAAGAGTAAAGGCTGAAATTCAGTGAGCTAAATTTTCATCTGTTGAAGTTTACAAAAGGAATAGCAAGCTACCCCCAAAGAAAATTGAAAGAACATAATAAAAATAAGAACAAAATCAGTAAGACAAAGAATAAACATTATACATAAAATAAAAAAATAAAAATCTGGCTCTTTGATAAAGCCAAAAAATTGGCAAATGCTAGCAAGACTGTACAAGATAAAGAAAGAAGTAAAAACTACATCATAAGCAATGATTAGTAGATTAGTATCTGTTACTCAAATTCAAATGACATGTTTAAAAAGACAATATTATGACCAATTTTTGACATTAATTTAAAAGTGTAGATGCAATCAACAAGTTTATTGGAAAACACAATTTCCCAAGTTTACACATGCACATAAAATGAAATAAAATATATACCTATTAAATAAAATATTCATAGAATATTAAGCATTTTTATATTATTATCAATGCTGTTATTTATAGATTATTATATAGAATATGAACATGATGTTAAATGTAATATTAAACAAATAGAATATATACATATATAAAATGGTACATAACTTTATCAGAGGATAGTAAAATAAAGAAAATTTTTCACATTATTTTATGTAGCCAGCATATACTTAGTACAGAAAGACAACAAGAACACACCCACCAAATGAAAATTACAGCTCAAAATTTTTTACTCAAATATAGGCAAAAATTTTAAAGTAGTTTTTGCAAGTTGAATCGAGAGATATATGTATAAAAATACACCAGAAAGTCAGGCGAAGTTCATCCAGGATTATGAGGTTGGATTAACTTTTCTTTAAGAGAAAATATGATAAAAAATTATGTGGTCATCATAATATATACAGATAATTACTTGATACTATTCAGCATTTATTTATATTAAATTCTCACTGCATTAGCAACAAAAGAAAACTTCCTTAGTCTGATAAATGGTAGACTCCCCAAAAACAAAAACAAAAAATAGAGCTCACACTATACTTGATGAAATAGCATATTATTTTTCCCTGACAGTGGGAACAAGGTAAGTATGTTCACTATTTTCAATTTGATTGGACAGTGTACCGGAGTTAATAGCTAGTGGAAAAAGACAAAAATACACATATAAAATTTGTAACTAAAAAGAGAATTTTTATCATCCACAGATGTAATGATCATATATTTTGGAAACCCCAAATAATCTAAAATATTATGATTAATAGGTAAATTTAGCAAGCTCTTTAGTTCAAAGGTCAATATAAAAATTAATTTTATTTGTAAAAATAGAAAATTCAAACTAAAGTATAAAGATACTTTTGCAATAGCACAGAAATACATCAACCTAATAATTAATGTAACAACATATGTAATGAAAACTGAAAAATATTACTGATATAAGTTAGGGAAATCTAAAAATGTAACATATACACATATCTTCATGGAATGGAAGACTCAATATACTTTAGAGTTGTCCTCTTCAAATAATCTAGAAGTTCATTGCATTCCCAATCAAAAAAATGTAGCCTATTTATTATAGAAATGGAAACACTGATTCAATTCAAACTTGACAAATATACTGAGACTCAAATGATTAGAATAAGCACAGTAATACTAAAAGACAAAAGGTTGGAGAGATTGCATTACTAAATATGAAACATTTATGTTTAGTTTCAAAAATATGAAGCTATTATGATGCTATAGGAATGTAGATAATATGCTATTGGCAAAGACTTGGAATCAACCCAAATGTCCATCTGTGACAGACTGGATTAAGAAAATGTGGCACATATACACCATGGAATACTATGCAGCCATAAAAAAGGATGAGTTTGCATCCTTTGTAGGGACATGGATGCAGCTGGAAACCATCATTCTTAGCAAACTATCACAAGAACAGAAAACCAAACACTGCGTGTTCTCACTCATAGGTGGGAACTGAACAATGAGATCACTTGGACTCGGGAAGGGGAACATCACACACCGGGGCCTATCATGGGGAGAGGGGAGGAGGGAGGGATTGCATTGGGAGTTATACCTGATATAAATGAAGAATTGATGGGTGCTGATGAGTTGATGGGTGCAGCACACCAACATGGCACAAGTATACATATGTAACAAACCTGCACGTTATGCACATGTACCCTAGAACTTATAATAATAATAAAAAAAAGGTTATAAAAAAATATGCTATTGGCGTAAGGATATATTGATACAAATATTCAAATTAAATATAATAAATAGAGATAATAGTTCAAAAAAGGCAAGGTGTGGTATATATTCAGTGGTAGTATTGGGTCGGTGGAATATCCATATTGAAAAAAGAGTGAATCTTGACCTTATCATGATATACACAAAAATTAACTCAAGATAGAGGATAAGTATGAGCATATGAGGTAAATGTATGGAGTTGCTAGAAGAAAACATGTAAATATCTTTAATCTAGGAGTAAGCAAGCTATTTTCTAGCAGAATAAAGAAAGCACTAAAGTTTTTATTAAAATTATTATATCTATTCATCAAAAGCCAATCATAAAAGTATAAGAAGTCATCAGAGACTGAAAAGATATATATTTACATATTTGACGAATGAGTCACATCCGGTATATAGGTTTAAGTAAATATAAATGCACATATACGTATGTTTATGCAGGTATACATATGTATATACATAAAATATGAGTAAAACCAAATAAAAAAGAACATTTAAAAATTTTAAATGAGCAAATGTTTTAAACAGCAATTTAAAAGAGGATATCCAATGCTCATATGAATATCATGTTATACTAATATATTATCATTTATATAAAAAAACAATACAAATAAACAAGAAAAGACAGAAGATTCAATTTAAATAACACTTGGCAAAAGTTTGAAAAGCTACTTACTGAAGAGAATTTTCAAATGGCCAATATGTATATTAAAACATATTCAAAATCAGTAATCATGTGGTTTTAAAAGATTAAAACCACAATGAGATGCACAGCATAATATTTATTATTTAAAAAACTGGCAACACTATTTTTTGGTGAGGATACATAGCAAATAGAAATCTCATATATTAATATGATGGATGGAGGGAAAATGGCTGTAACCATTTTTGAAAACTCTCAGTTATCTTCTAAAGCTACATAAAATAAAACTTATAATGCAGTAATTTCTGTCGTGGAAATGTGTGCTCATATTCACAAAAACAGAACCAGAAAAAACTGTTCAGAGAAGTGGAAACAGCCTGAATATCTATCACCTGTAGAAGAGATAATTTTTATTTTCTCACTGAAAATGATACACAATTATGAAATACTATGTATTTGTGTACAAGTAGTACATACTAAATACTATGTACTACTCCTACATGCAGCTATATGGATGAATCTTAGAAATATTGTAGAGTAACAAAGCCTGCACTGAAGAATAAATACCGTATGATTCTATTTTTGTGAAATTCACAACTATGGAAAACTAATCTAAGGTTAAAGGGTAGTGGGTAAATTTTGGAATATATTGAGTAGAAAAGAGTCTGTGAACAGCTGTCAGGGTGCTGGAAATGTCCTAAGTTTTGATTTGTGAGGTAGTTTTATGGATGTACAGGTGTTTAAAATTTATTGAGCTAATGCATGCCGGGCTTCATACCTAGGTGATGCGTTGAGAGGTGCAGCAAACCACCATGGCACGTTTGCCTATGTAACAAACGGGCACATCCTGCACACGTACCTAAGAACTTAAACTTAAAATTAAAATTAAATTAAATATTGAGCGGTTTGCCTAGGATTTTGATGCTTTACTGTTGATTTTATCCTCAATAAAAAGGGATGAGGGAACAGTGACTTTCAAAGAGAGAGAGAGTTATCAACTGATTTAAAATGCTTCCTAAAATACAAATATGACAAAGACAGAAAAAGCCCTTAGATTTAATGAGAAGAGTTCGATGTTGATTTTAGGAGAATAATTTGAGAGAAATACTGAGTTTGGTATGCAGATTGTGGAGTAGGAAGGAAGATGGTGGGTAAATACGGTCAAGTCTCTTGGCCTTTATGGCTAAAAAAGGAAGGAACAAAATGACAAGAGGCCTAAGGAATGACGGAAAGAAGATAGGGTTTTGCTTGTTTGTTTTGTGCTGGAAATAGTTGAGCATGTTTTTATTATTACATGCCTGTGGGAAGAGCCTGTATTAGTCAGGGTTCTCTAGAGGGACAGTACTAATAGGATCTATCTATCTATCTATCTATCTATGGGAGTTTATTAAGTATTATATATTGTAATATATATAATATATATGGATTATAAACTCCATATATATGTGTATATATACACACACACATACATATATACACATTTAACTCACACGATCACAAGGCCCCACAATAGGCCATCTGCAAACTGAGGAGCAAGAAGAGCCAGTGCGAGTCCCCATACTAAAGAAATTGAAGACTGATGTTCAAGACCAGGAAGTATCCAGCACAAAGATGTAGGCTGGGAGTCTAGGCCAGTCTTCCCTCTTCATGTTTTTTCTGCCTGCATTACATTCTCTGGCAGCTAATTAGATGGTGCCCACCCAGATTGATGGTGGGTCTGCCTTCTCCAGCCACTGACTCAAATGTTAATCTCTTTTGGAAACACCGTCAGAGACACACCCGTAATCAGTACTTTACCTCCTTCAATTCAATCGAGTTGACACTCAGTATTAACCATCAGAGAGCCTAATGGAATAAAACATGTGGTAAGAAGATACTTCTCAACTTCCCAGAATAGCTCTTAAAAGTGTAGGAGAGATTGGAGTCTCTTAAGTTGGTAGACTAAACTGGTTTTCACAGGAGAAAAACAGGAGGTGGAAAATAGAGTAGAAGTTCTGAGGTTCTATGTGGGACTACAGACTTGTGGCAGGGAAGAATCACATATTATGTGAAAATTGAGAGGGGTCTACCCACCGAGTATGTGAATATGCAGGAGGGTGTTTAGTTAGTTAGATTTCTAAAGCCTCATTCTGCTCAATCCTATGGGATTAAAGCTGTGGGACTGAGCCCGTAGGGTGTATATCAAAGGATTAGGCGCCAAAGGTTAACACACAATGAAAAATAGATTACTTGAGTTTATCATGTGAAAAAATAGAAGAAAAATAATACTTAAAAAATTGAGAATTAAGATCCTGCAGAGACACAGGGAATTATTAAGTGAAATTACACATTCTCTTATGTGAACTATGTAACTGATAAATTTATGTAGAAACAGAGTATCATCCAAAAAAGAAGTTATTCTAAAAATTTGAATAAAACAGCTCCACACAAGTATAAAGGGTGATTATTGAATAAACTATTCTAAACTAAAAATGTTTAATTTTGATTAATGAGTCAAACACCAAAGCTAGCAGAAACAAAGCTGGAGGTATCACGCTACCTGATTTCAAGCTATACTACAAGCCTACAGAAAACAAAACAGCCTGGTACTGGTACTAAAACAGACACATAGACCAATGGAACAGAACTGAAATAACCCCAGAAATAACACCACATATCTACAACCACCTGATCTTTGACAAACCTGACAAAAACAAGCAATGGGGAAAGGATTCCCTATTTAATAAATGGTGCTGGGAAAACTGGCTAGCCATATGCAGAAAATTGAAACTGAACCCCTTCCTTACACCTTATACAAAAATTTACTCAAGATGGATTAAAGACTTAAATGTAAAATCCCAAACCATAAACACTCTAGAAGAAAATCTAGGCAATATCATTCAGGACATAGTCATGGGCAAAAACTTCATGACAAAAATGCCAAAAGCAATTTCAACAAAACCCAAAATTGATAAATGGAATAGAATTAAACCAAAGAGCTTCTGCAGCAAATAAAACTATAATCAGAGTGAACAGGTAGCCTACAAAATTAGAGAAAATGTTTTTAATCTATCTGTCTGACAAAGGTCTAATATCCAAAATCTACAAGAAACTTAAACAACTTTACAAAAAATAAACAATGCTATTAAAAAGTGGGCAAAGGGTATGAACAGACACTTCTGAAAAGAAGACATTCATGCAGCCAACAAACACATGAAAAAATAGCTCAACATCACTGACCATTAGAGAAATGTAATTCAAAACCACAATGAGATATCATCTCATGCCAGTCATAATGGTGATTATTAAAATGTCAGGGAATGATAGATGCTGGTGAGGCTGTGGAAAAATAGGAATACTTTTACACTGTTGGTGGGAATGTAATTAGTTCAACAATTGTGGTTGACGATGTGGCAATTCCTCAAGTATCTAGAACCAGAAACACCATTTGACCCAGCAATCCCATTACTAAAGGAATATATACCTAAAGGAATATAAGTTTGCCTACTTTCTACTTCAAAGTATTTGTGGAAAGAATGTGAGGGATCAACAGATAAATACATTTTGAAAATGACTGGACTGGGTAGTTTTTCAATCCTTCTGTCCTGACATTGTCAGGTCCATAATGATGGCAGGTATAGTAAACTTGAGTTAACAAAGGTTTTCATATGCAGGGACTTCATGGGAGTCATCACAATCTTGCAAATAATGTTCTGTAGCAAAAAGTCATTCAATTTTGAGTGAGAAGATCTGGGTATACAACGTGGTTCACCATTAGGAGTTATATTAGTCAAAATATGGAAAATATTTAAGCCTTATGATCCTTTTTTATAACTTGGGATCTGTAAGACTGCTCTGTGAATTTCACTGTGTTGTTATGAAAATCATTGTAATAACATATGGGACATTTCTTTGTAAACCATAACATGGCCATGAAAACTTAGTGTTTTTATACCTCTTTCTATTGCTATCTCAATCTTCTCTATTTAGTTTTTCACAGAAGAATTTAAGCCTTCACCTAAGATCACAGCATTAAGATTTATCTTTGTGTTTGTCCAGTGAAGTACTCCTTCATGTCATAAAATAATACATTTTGACGACATTTTAAAAAAAAACCCAGAATAATCTACCATTAATATTACCATGTTTTGACTTAGTATTGATAAGAAAATATAATTTCTAAATAAGTAAAAATATATTTGGTATGATTTATTTAAATTTCATATTGAACATTTATTTATTATTCTTCACAAGTATTTCTGATATTCTTGTTTCCACCAGAAGAGGCCACTATGACCAAACTTTCTGATTTTATTATCAATTTGAATAATTCCATTTAGTTGAGAAATTTGTTATGCATTTCAAAAGCCAATGATCAGGAGTAAGTCTTTTTCCTCTTTAAGCTCCTTTTGAAAAACAGCCTTCCAACTGAGAGTAGCAAACATATACATTCTTCCCTCTGATTTCTCGTAAAAAGCTACAGTTTTAAAGATTGATAGACATAGATTCAAATCTTGGTTCTACCACAGAGAAAAACTGCTTAACCTTGGCAAATAACTTAAACTTGTTCACTTTTCTAAAAAGAAAATAATGGTATGTAGCTTGTTTGTTTGTTTAAGATTAAATGAGCTAATATCACTAAATTACTTAAAACAGTGACTTAACACAAATGAACAAATACTAGTCCCTGTTACTCTAGAATGTCTGGTATATCCTTTGTCAGCAAGCAGTTTTTAAAGGATCCTAAAATGCTTTAGGTACTTTTACGTGAAAATGAAAAAATGAATGGATGATCAATTTCAAGAACGTTTACAAGGTTAATATGCAGAAGTTTGAATAGTTATTGAGGGGAGATTATGAATTTGTTTGTTTTTTTTCTATAAAGTACATAATTTATTTCATGGTGGCTCATGCCTGTAACCCTAGCACTTTGGGGGGCAGAGATGGGCAGATCACTTGAGGTCAAGAGTTCAAGACCAGCCTGGGTAAAATGATGAAACCCTGTTTCCACTAAAAATACAAAAATTAGCTGGGTGTGTTGGCATGCACCTGTAATCCCAGCTACTTGAGGCTGAAGTAGGAGAATTTGCTAGAACCTGGAAGGCAGAGGTTGCAGTGAGCCAAGATCACACCACTGCACTCCAGCCTGGCAACAGAGCAAGACTCTATTTTAAAAAATAAATAAATAAAAACTAAAAAATAAAAAAACTTCTAAAATAGCGTATATTACTTTTAAACTATAAAATATTAGAATTAATTAACAATAACAACACATTGTGCTTTAGATACTTTTTCTACTTCTGTAATCGTTTAGCAAATGGGTGTACATAAAACAGACTAAAATACTAAAAGAAATGCTCATTTGTAGCCTGTCAGTATGGACCCATGCTATCCCTTTGGGTTAGAGCTATTGAATATTTTTCTTTTGATTGTATCATAAGAAAATGTTAATAGAATATGGTTATGATGGACAAATAATTATTTAGTACACAAAACATAGATGAAGAGGAGTGCTTTTGGAATACCATCAGTGGTAAATATGAGAAACTTACCATAATGACTTTTCCAAAATGTGCAAATCTCCGCTACCTTCTAATTTTCTGAAGATCAAGCCAAAAAAAAGTACAATAATTATACTTAAGTGATTATTTTAATGACTTATAGACAGAAATTTAATGACTGATAGCTGTGCAATTTTCACAAAGTTAAGCAGTATTAATAGTGTGGTTCAAGTTAAATATTTTTCCTATCAATATAAAAATCTCTCACGCTCATATAGAGCTTGTCAAAAACCTGTGCATTTATCACATTGGTCATAAAATTACTTACATAAATATAACATTTAAAATGAAGAATCCCACAATATCTGTTTTTAAGTGGGTTAAAATTTATATTTGTCACATAATTTTCATTTGCTTATTTATTAGTAGCATAAAGAAGCCATGTGCCTTTCACCCAACATAAGAATTCCAGCTCTACATGATACCTCCCTGTGCCCACCTATCGCCTTACTCAATTTGAGGTAACACTTTTCAGAACCTTGTGTTTAATCATTTTCTTGTTTCCCTGTCTGAAGGGAAACATGATATTTCTAGTCTACATCAAGCAAAAATAAGTAACAATATTCAACTTATTCTTTAAGGCTGTCTTTAACACTGTATTATTATCAATAATTGTATAAAATACAGAATATGACAGTTCTAAACACAATACTAGAAAATGAAACCTACATAGAAGACGGAGTTCATCATGACCAACTTAGTTTTAGTCCAGATAAAGTGATGATTCAATATTAGAAAATAAAATTTACTACTGTATTAGTCCATTTTTATACTGCTCATAAAGACATACCCAAGACCGGGCAATTTACAGAAGAAAGAGGTTTTTTGGACTTACGGTTGCACATGCCTGGGGAGACCTCACAATCATGGTGGAAGGTGAAAGGCACATCTCACATGGCAGCTGACAAGAGAAAAGAGCTTGTGCAGAAAACCTCTCATCTTTAAAACTATCAGATCTGGTGAGACTTACTCAATATCATGAGAACAGCACTGGAAAGACCCACCCCCCACCCCCCATGATTCAATTATCTCCTGCTAGGATTCTCCCACGACACATGGGAGTTGTGGGAATTAAAATTCAAGATGAGATTTGGGTGTGGACACAGCTAAACCATATCAACTACATTCAAGATGAAAGAAGACATTATAATAATATTAATAAATAAAAGAAGATTGATATAATGTAACATAAATTACATTAGTAATGTAAAAAGTCTTGCCAACTTGACAAAGGACATCTATACTTAAAAACTTTCCAAAATACTACCATAAATAGGCAAAGTTATAAGCATTCCTTTAAACATCAGGAAAAAGGCAAAAATTTCCACTTCACTCACAGCAATTCAACATTGTTCTGTAGATCGTAATCAATCAACAAAATTATTATAAAGTTTGAATTGTATGAATTAAAACTATGATTACAATCACAGTGATTGCAAATTACTAAATTGTCTAATAAACTCAGAGCACTAAAAACGTAATAGTAACAATAAATGTCAGAGACCATCAAGATAGCTAAATTTAAAAATTTCATACTGTTATATATTAGTAATTATGAATCCATGAATATGATTAAAAAGAGATACCATTTATAATAGCAGTAGAGTACCAAAGATTAAAGCAGGTAAATTATAAATACAATTTAAAAATAATAAACTATTTAAGAAGAAAATGACGTTACATTTAAAAAACCAACATAATTGGAAAAATCCTACAATAACAAAGAGATATCATTATTTTCACCCATAATGATGTCTAGATTTTATCCAATTTCAATATTAACAAAGAATTTAAATTTGAGAAGATGATTTTAAAAGTGACATAGGAAAACACAGGCTTAGGAAAACCATGGCTTTGTTGGAAAAGAAAAATTAGAAAAAAGTAATTGTGCTATCATTTATCAAATCTTATATAGACATATTAATTAAGGCACTATGAAATTAAAAGTAGGATAAACAAATTAAGAAATAAAAAGAAGACCAATAAGAATCCCAGAAATAGACCCAAACATTTATGAATATTTTATATAAATGGCATTACTAAGATAAGAAGGAAATCTTTAATAATGCTGCTGGGAAAAGTTGATAATTTAGATAGAAAAACAAAATTATATCCCCACAAGACACATACACACACACACACACACACACACACACACACACACACACACTTCAGATAGATTTAAAACTGAAATGTTAAAGGCAAATTCTTCAAATCTGAGATGATAATCACAATGACCTTTGGGCTACATGACTCAAAAATATTAACTATAAGAAAAAGGAATATTTCAGAATATTTAACTATATTAAAATGGAAAAGAGATTTTTTATTAAAAGAAAGACTCAACTTATAAACTGAAATAAAATAGCTGAAATACATATAAATAATAAATGATTAATATGACAAATATATAGAAGGATTTAAAAATAAAAAACTTTTTAAAAATATGACATAACATAAAATCTTAAAAACAAGGAGCAAAGAAATAAGCAGACATCATGCCTATGGAGGCAGGCTTAAAAAACATTAAAAGGTGTTCAGCCTCATAAGTAGTTATGGAAATGAAATTAATCCTATTATGAAATAGCTTTTTATACTCATACAATGACAATAAAACACAATATCTTATACTATTATGTTTTTGTGATCATATGGATTGATGGGTAATACAACACAATTCTGATGGAATGTAAGTTGGTACAACATCCATTGTACAGTTGGGTACAACAATTTTGTAAAGCAATTTTACAATTTTGTAAAACAGTTGAGTATCATGTTATAACAGAGAACCGTCACTTATGCTGTGACTCAGTAATTCAATTTATTTGTGCATTATCTAGAGACTAAATATTGTATGTATTTTTGTATATGTGCAACTACATATACATACACAAAAAGTATCATTATAGCATTGTTTATAATAGCAAAATTATTGTTTGACAGAAGAATTGATAAGTGATATGATATAGTCACCCAGTGGATATTGTATGGCAGTGAAAATAAATGAACTACACAGAGCTACATGAATAAGCTTTTTCTGGAAGACAGTGTGATGCAATTTTTAGAAACCTCAAACACAAATACAACTGACTGCATTGTTTTTACATGTGAAAGGGAGAGACGACTTATATTAAGGATATTATAAACAAAGTTTAGAATTTTGATTGTTTTGGGGAAGGGAGGAGAAGGAAGGGCTAGCAAAAAAGGATGCAAGAAAGTGAAAGTGTTTAATGTTGTTCAGCTCTTACATTAAAATGCTAGGTTCACAGTTAAATGGTAGATTCATTTAATTATTTTGATTTATAAAGAACACACATATTCAAATGAATATACCTTTTTAATTTGCAACTATTCTAATATATATAATGCATAATTTTTAACTTTTAACAAATGAAAGCATACAAATATTGATAATTTGAATATATTTATGAAATGTTGAGAATTTTTTTTTTTTTGAGACGGAGTCTCACTCTGTTGCCAGGCTGGAGTGCAGTGGTGCGACCTCGGCTCACTGCAGCCTCCACCTCCAGAGTTCAAGTGACTGATTCTCCTGCCTCACTCTCTTGAGTTGCTGGGACTGCAGGTGCATGCCACCAGGCCCAGCTAATTTTTGTACTTTTAGTAGAGATGGAGTTTCACCATGTTGGCCAGGCTGATCTCGATCCCTTGACCTCATGCTCCACCCTCCTCGGCCACCCAAAGTTCTGGGATTACAGGTGCGAGCCACCGTGCCCGGCCCCAAATATTGAGAATTTGAACAATATTTATCAACATTAAACTACATGAGAGACATTATTTTATTTTCCTGTTTTCCCTTTCAACAAAGTGATTTTGTTGAGAGTTTTCAGCATATTTCCTTGTTTCATATACTGTTGTCATATAGAATAAACTGTTTCAGACACAATAGCTGTGTCAAATAGCTCGAGCATGAATTTTGTCATGTTTGTTAGATTACTCTTAAAATTGTCTTTGTTTTGG
This sequence comes from Colobus angolensis palliatus, assembly GCF_000951035.1. NCBI lineage: Eukaryota > Metazoa > Chordata > Mammalia > Primates > Cercopithecidae > Colobus > Colobus angolensis. Next base: position 529,220 of record NW_012118821.1, on the reverse strand, counting down.
ACAGCTAGATATTTAAATTTTAAGAATTCATCACATAAGCTGAAAATATGACATTTGTAAATATGTTAGGAAATAATCACCCCAATACATAAAAATACCACAATAATTAAAAACACATCTGATAAAACACAACTTAATCATAATGGTAAATCGATAAGAAAATAACATGCTATTTTCTTATTTGGATGGGTTACTGTTCAAACAAACATTAAGCTATGACAAAATGCCAGATACACTCACGTGGACCTTGCCTGGTGGATTAGGCAGTAGTGTGCACCTTAACTGTTAGTCTGCCTCATTGGTACCATTAAACAAGAGTAGACATGTTCAGACTTAAAAAGTAGTTATAGAATATCCACAACTTTTACAATCAAAACCTACTTTCAAGGAATTCAGATATGTGCAACTGTGTTAACAGGAGCCTTATTCTGCATCAATCAATTGATATATTAATGATATCAGTTGACAAAATAAATTGATACAATCATTATCATATTTGAAATCATTGATGTTCTCTAACATGTCCATATTTTTGATATCATAATGTAAATATGCATATTGTCTATTAGTTTGAAAAGAGATTGAGAATGGACACAATTCAAATACAATATTTTCGGAATTCTCTTTCTTTTCTGAAGAACATGAGGATCTTGGTTAAAGCCACAGAATGCTGCATGGCTGCAGCCAGGGTTACCTGGAGGAGCTTCTATCCGTGAGTCTGAGGCTAACACGTTGAAGTCGGATTGGTGGAGTTAGCTTCCTCAGCTCATACTCTGAAGGAGGTGACACACTTGAAGATCATCACATCATCCGGGTCATATAGCCTTGTTCGTGCTGGGGCCACACAAATTTATACATTTTGCAGGAATATATCTGTAGGAATATACTCATTTATCTGGTAGGATATATCCTTGTAGGAATATACTCACTTATCTGGTAAATATACTCATTTATCTGGTTAGAAAAAAAGAGGGAATATACTCATTTATCTGGTAAATATACTCATTTATGTGGTAAAAAACAGAGGGAATGCTAGTTTGTAAATATTGATCTAGTTGTTAAATCCTTGCTTTAAATGAGTCTATTTGCCCATGGAAATGCTTATTGAAGCTTGATATCTATAGCCAAACATTGAAGAGAATCATGAGCTTTAATAACTATAGTAACCTGTCTCCTATTTCAAAGAGATTTTTAATTTTTTTTAAACATCTGCTACATGCCCATCACTATGTCTTTTCTTTCAGAGAAGTTCATGGTCTAATATAGTATACTTAAGAAAAACCACGTATTCCATGTAAAGGTTTTTTAGGTTAACTTTCACGTTTTCTTTAATTATATTGAAAGGATGCAGTACCTGACAAGTCGTAAACAGTGACATTGAACAATAAAATTGTTACATCACTATTTTAATTGTATTTCATGGAATATAAAGCTTATAATAATTTAATATTCTTCACTTAAAAGTAGATAAGCTCTTCTTTAACATAGACAACTTTCATTTTCTTTTTCTCTTTGAACTCATATTTTAATTTTACTTTCTCCTCATATTTCAATACTCATGTAACATATAAGTTTGTAAGTCTTTTACTGATAACTTCATCATACCTATCTAAATTAAAATGAGTGTATTCACTGATATTTTTACATTTGTTTTGTTTCCTGAGACTTTGTATGTTATAATATTTTTGGATTGGGTTAAAGTATTATTACAAATAATAGTAATTATTAACATATTTACAGTTTAAAATATTTAACATGTTTACAGTTTAAAAATGGAATATGTATATAATTTTATAATTATGAAATAAATCTATTTTTTAATGACATAAAACATTATCCAAAATCACATTTAAAAAAGAATACAGCAAAAAAGCTAAATGTCTGAGAATTGTAAGTTATCTTTTTTGGAAGTAGAAAAGATAATCATATTTAAGAAAAAATAAAATGAGAATTAATTATAATTGGAAAAACTTTTATGATATGATTTGAATTTTTTGACTACCTTATTGAATAATCCACAGTGAATCTGAAAAGAATAACATAGAAACTTTATCCTTATATATTATCTAATATAATGTAAAAATGTAACAGTCCCAGAAAACTTTCCAGTTACTAGGTTGGTGCAAAAGTAATTGTGGCAAAAATTGCAATTACTTTTGCACAAATCTAATACATTTAAAAATCCACATGACTAAAATATTTCTACTTTGGCAGATCAGTTTTGGCTTTCCACTCATAGGTTTGGATCTTTGTCTCCACCCAAATCTTGTGTTGAATGGTAATTCCCAGTGTTGGAGGTGGGGCCTGCTGGGAGATGATTGGATCACGGGGGTGGTTTAGCATCATGCCTTTGGTGCTCTTCTCCTGATAGCGTTCTTATGAGATCTGTTTGTTCAAATGTGTGTGGCGCCTACCCCACTCTCTTTCTTCCTCCTGCCCTGGCCATTTAATAGGTTCCTGCTCCCACTTCACTTTCGGCCATGATTGAACGTTTTCTGAGGCCTCCCCAGAAGCAGGTGTTGCCCTGCTTTCCATATAGCCTGCGCGACCATGAGCCAATTACACCTCTTTTCTTTGTAAATTACCCAGTCTCAGGTATTTCTTTATAGCAATGCAGGAAAGGAGTCTCATTCTCTCAGGGGTCTCTCCCTCAAAAGGAATGTTTTCTTCGAAGAAACTGAGGAGATGGAGGAGGCAAAGAATATCAATGTATTATGTTCTTAGTACGGTATACCATATATCTTAATTCACATACACCAAGATACTTTTCTGTTACTAAGTTACATATCTGCCACTTCACCACGCCGCACAGAACATAGGTTTATGGGACCTTAATTAATAATCTTCAAAAGAGATCTTGTTTGTTTGGTTCCTTAGAGGTTTTCACATTCTGGGCCAAATCACCTTAGTAAAACTTGTAACAGGTAAGATATGTAAGTTTCTCTAATAAAGAGGGAAAGAACTATTTGTGAATTTTAAGATACTTCCAGACAAACTTTTTGTAAGAGATTTTTACCTATGGAAGTTAAAAATCTGGACAATGTTTCCTCTGGATGTACATGCTCAAATGAAGATCCTTCTTTTAGCACACTCTCATCGTAGTGCACATATTTAAGACCTGAACAATACAGGGGAAAAAGCACAATACCAACAAAAGAGATGCAACTCATTTATTGAATGCTATACGTATTAATATGGTAGCTCTGAAATTAGAACTAAGATTTCAAATAGGTCAGGGTGACATTAAACATTATCCAAATCTTGGCTGGGGATGGTGGCTCTTGCCTGTAATCCCAGCACTCTGGGAGGCTGAGGCAGGCAGATCAAAATATCCCCAAACTCCTGATCACAAGGTCAGGAGTTCGAAACCAGCCTGACCAATTTGGTGAACTCAAATATTAGCCGGGTGTGGTGGCAGGTGCCTGTAATCCCAGCTACTCAGGAGGCTGAGGCAGGAGAATCACTTGAACCCAGGAGGTGGAGTTGCAGTGAGCTGAGATCATGCCATTGCACTCCAGTCTGGGCGAAAAAGCAAGGCTCCCTCTCAAAAACAAACAAACAAGCAAACAAACAAACAAAAACCCGTATTATCCATATGTTATCTGTAATGACTGCTTTCTTTTAATTTGTCACTCTTCCTACCAATGGGCAGTTTTCTTCATGTGAACCAGGAAGGATAATGTGCTGATGAGGCAGAGAGGTCTGAAAATGATGTTTCTATCAGACTCTCCCCACTCTCTGGAGACTACTGCTCGGTCAAGCTGTGTAGCTGATTCTGGAACACAGATCTAAGAAAGCATAGAGCTTACCCTCCTAACTCTACAGTATAATCTGGTAGACAGACATGCAAGCAGATGATAGCTAGATATTGTTGTTTTCTGTGCATGCATGCTACAATAGGAGTCGTTAAAAGATGTAAAGGAAAACAGAGTAAATATCTCCTCAATATTTCTGGGGTACTGGGGGGAGTCTGGCTCACTTAAAACTTCATTTGCTTCCATTATCTATGCTACACATTTTTCAAGAGAGTATGAGAATCCAAAATCAAGAAATGTTATTGCCGTGCTTTATTTGATAAAGCAGTCTCTTAATATGATATCACAATAATAACAAGTTGCACTAAACACATCCAGTTATTTCTTTGCTATTGCCTATGCCTCCATACCACTTATAGTGCTTTCAACTGTGTTGAATTTAAATATCCCTTTGAATAATTACCATGCCTACTAATGGCAATAAACTAATTTGCTGACTCTCTTGACACCAAAAAAGTGAATGGTGAAGTTTGACTCTTGCTGAGAAAAGCTCATTTAGCCCAATAGGTGGCACTGTGATATAAATTAGTAAAGTTATAAAATTAAAACTGAAACAGAAAAACACTCATCAATGATGGAATCACTGTTTTTTCCCCTTTCAAACAGACTTTATGAAGCATTAATCAATTCAGAGAAGCTAATAAAATGCCTTGAAAATGAATCCCAATGTTATTTTAATTATGGCTGTTTATCAGTAAACTGAGGAAACTTATGGGCCAGCTATGACAGTATACTATAGACCAAGCTAATCAAAATAAACTTGGCCATTGATAAAGTTTGGGGATATTTTGACGCAAAGAATAAATTCTGAATCATTATTGTTTGTAGAGTGAATTATATTATTTTTCCTGCAAGAAGTCAACCTTGACAATCCTCACGTTGACGTCAAGTGGTCTCTGCAGCAAATTACTTTGTAAATCTTAAAATCTTGCCAGTTCTTTGCCTGAGATGCTGGTCTCCTTAATATGTCAGAAAAGCGTTTGTCTGCCAGAGTGAACTAACATTTATTTATGTCCTAAATTAACAACAAAATAAAATGGGAGTGAATCAACCTGACTTGACACTTAGCTGAATGCACCAGGGTTGTTTTCAGCAGTGAGATGAAGAAATAAAGGGAGAAAACCTATTTTTAGATGAGCCCAAAAGATGAAGTGTGTGCTGCAATCAGAAAGGAACCGTATGAGGTGAGGCTAGCTGGAGACTGGAGAAGTAGTTTTCTGATCAAAAATCTTGGACAATAATATTATCCAAGTATAAAAGATTACTGGAAACATGCATAAAAGGCTCCTCATTCTCCAAAGTATTCACAGCTAGTGTTTCATTTGGTGCTCAGCAATATCTTAAGTAAATAATTAGAAAACACAGAAGAATCAAGTATTATCATATTCCAAATAGGAAGCTGAATGACACAGAAGTTGGTCTTGGCTTAGTTCACAACAACCTTTGAGAGGACTACATGGTACCACTTTGGTGGTGTGCACTTCTGATGATCTGTCAGTAATAATTTGGAGAAGTCTGATGTTGTTTGAGTTCAATTATTTGCATCTTGGGGTGACACCAAGGATTAGAAGTCATACTCTTGTTGATGTAGACTCCCTTGCACACCACCTTTGATGTCTTAAAAGACAATGTGATGTAACTGGAAAAACACAAAGCTGAAAGTTAGGACACATGGATTCTACCACTTTATCTCTCTGGACCTGTGTTTTTTCATTCATACAAGAATAGGGTAAAACAAAATCTTATTTCTGGAATCCCTATTAACACTAAGTCCATTATTATTTCCTTTTTCTAATGCTGAATGTAATAGATGTTGTAAAATTTAATGACTTCATTACCACAAACGGTAAATTATATTTCATAATAAAAGACTGAATTACTCATTAGTCACTCTGTGAACACAGCAGTGAATTTGTAGATTTTCCTGGCATCATCAAAATTTGGGGGAAACAAGTTTGATAGGAATAAAAATTAAAATTCATTTATAAAGACTTTGGCTTTTTCCCTCTCTCATTCCCTCCTTTTCTTCCTTCCATAGACATTAATTGAGCAATTACTGTGTAGTGGGCACTATACATGGTGCTGGGGACACAGCAGTCACAAGTCAAACCTTTATACTGCCTCTTTAGAGTTTAGAGTGTAAAAAAAGAGTCAAGATTAAAAAAAAAAACAGCTAGAGTGTAGGAGGAGATTTGTGCTTAGAGAGCTGGAAATATAGATATACACATGGAACCACATCCATCCAATTGAAAATGAGAGACTTCCTCCTTTTGGTTATCAACTATTTTTCAATATCGTGCCTTCTCCAAAAGTGGTGGAGACAGCACTTTCATGTCCTCCAAAACTCTTGTGCTAGGAGGAACACCTCTAGATAGAATCCATGTTAGTTTCCCAGGGCTACTGTAACAAAATTCCACAGCTGGGTGGCTTAAAACAACATAAATGAGTTTTCTCACGGTCACTGAGGCTAAAAGTTCAAGATCAGGTTGTCAACAGGGCCATGTTCCATTCAAAGACTCTAAGGAAGAATTTGGCCATACCTCTTCCAGCTTCTGGTGGTTACTGTCAATCCTTGGTACTCCTTGGCTGTGGCAACATGACTATAATCTTTGCTTCCATCTTCACATAGCCTCCTGTGTGTCTCGTCTGTGTCTTCAAATCTCTCTTTCTTTGTAAGAACATCAGTCGTTGAATTCAGGGCCCACTCTAACTCTGTACGACCTCATTTAAACTAATTACACAGACAAATAATCTATTTCCAGATAATGTAACATTCACGAGTTCCAGGTGGACGTGAATTTTTGGAGGACGGTATTCAATCCAGCACACTGTCGTTTTGAACTATTTAGTAGCCTAAGGAAAAAGAAGAGACGGAGAAAGTAGAAGTAGAGACTTTGTCAATGCAACTTACATATGTTTTTAAGAAAATGGAATGTGCTTTTGTAAAAGTTATGTGTACACATTTATAATGCAGTGATGCTTTCATCTAATGATTTATAATATGTAGTCAATTTGCAGCTAGCAAGGATCCTAGAAAATGTCCAAATCTCATGGAGGTCAGTGCCCCCATCCTCTTTGCCCACCATGCCAGAGGAGAGTGTCCTTTTCATTGCGCTGAACATTTTTCAAAGAAGACACTAATGAGGTGGTCAAATGAGAAAAGCCACAGGAAGATGCAGAGTGTCAAGTCCGAACAATCTCGGAACAGAATAATTAGCCTCTGAATTATTGAGAATGTGAAGGATTCTTGACAGTATAATAATTCCACTAAATTCCTTTCCAATTTTCTTCAATTCAAAATCAATTTTAAATTTACCTGTCTTACCACTAGAGATGACATATGTAATATAAATATAAATATGTCATTTAAACAATGACAACATGAAATCCTTTTATGATAGATTTGTTGCTAAGCCCTGAAGTCACAATCAAACTTTTTAAGACAAGATTTATATGATTTCCATTTTTTTCAGACCTTGGTTAATTTTCACTGAGAGAGAATTTGCTTCTGTAAAATGCAAGGAAAACAAACGTTCTGAAATCTTAGACTTGTCCCCTTCATGGATCAGACCTCAATTGAGTGGCAATTTTGAATGACTGTGTTCTCCACTCCCCTCCACTTCTTTGTCTTCCCTTAATTTCCCTTTTGCTTCAGGAACCAGAAATCATTCTATAGTGTGAGAGCTGAAAGTACATCAGTGAATTTTTTTTTTTTTTTTTGTAAATCTGCTCTGAAAACCTACAGCAGTAGACAAAAGTCTAAGCTTTGCATTGAAAATAAAACTTATTCTACAAGTTTACATGCAGTATCTAATCTAACATCATATATGGATGCATCAAAGTGGGAGGAGGAAGTTAATAAAATAGGCTTGTCCAAGCTCACTCAATGAATTTGGGACATACCTGAGAGTGGAATGGGAGCCTCTCTGATACAGGTGCAGCTAGAATTTTGGTCAAATTTTACAAACTTCTCAATTGCACCAATTAAAAATGTGCTTTCTTTGTGCAGATGCACTACACAAAGTGCCCTTCTTTTGCCAACACAGGCTGAGCAGAGCTGGATTTCTTTCCTTACTCACCCCTTCATTTGGGTACCTTCTTTCAGCTATAACCTGCACATCCTTGGGAGTAGCCTGGGGCCTTACTTCCAAAGCAGGCTTTCTTCTTCACCTTTACTGTATTTAGCTTTGATTACTAGTTCTCGTTTTCCATAACATCTCATTTCCCTCACACAGGGAAGAAATTTTAGAAGTTTGAGAAATAAGTTACTTATATTTATCAATAATCACTAAACAAGTTATTTTCTAGCAAGTATCTAGTATCTCTCTAACAGCTAGCAAGGTACTAGGCACAGGAGGCAGTGCAACTCCAGTGATTATATTAGTAGAGACTGGGTTTGGATTCTGTCTCCACCCCTTCTGGCTGTAAGACTTTAGACAAGTTATGTGAACAGTTATTATTCCTCCGAAAGATTCATTTTAGTAACTAAGATAGAGGTTTATAGGGGTTTAAAGGATTAATGCACATAAAGCGTGTTATTTTAAAAATACCGAAGAAAGGTGTTTGATAAACACAAAACATTAGCATTAATTATTATGTTTTTAATGAATGAAGTATAGAAACAATAGGACATATAGGCACCAAAAATAAAGAATTTATCATCTGATGAATCCTACTTTAAGTGTTTTGGAAATAATTATTGTGTAACTTCCAAAGATTATTCCAAGGATTATAAGAGACTTTATTAATAACACAAAGAGAAACAGCAATGAAATATTTCTTCATTGTCTTCTTCATTTATTTGTAGACACACAATTATATTTTCAAAATTTAATTTTGGCAAGTATGGTTGGATATATTTGATACTGAAGAAAAGAAATTGTCCATTGGCTTCTACTTTAATTCCAGCAGGAATAATCTGATATTTAATCTACTGCTACGTGTTTGTGTCTATGTGGATGTATGAAAGAGAGAGAAAGGAGGAGAAAGTTCTGAAGTTCTTTTAAAATCTTTTCATTCAATCCCATTTAAAGAAAATAAGTGAATCTTCGTACTTCCTTCTCAGAGAGAATTAACTTAGACTCGGCTGATAATCTCTCTCTTCAGCTCATTAATTTTATACATGCTAGGATCATAAACATTTTCAGGAATTAAATCTGAGTGGTATTAGTCTCAAAAAAGAAGATTTTCCATTAAAAAAAATCCAGACTCTGAGATGATATCTATGGCTCTCAAGTTTCTCTGTATGAAAGATTCACCTGTAAAATGGAATAGTTACTGCAGAAGGTGCCAATAAATTGCCTGCAGGGATGTTGAGCATTCCCCATGAGAGGGGCTGGTTGCCACGGCTTTGCTCTGAGCATTATTATGTTAGAAAACTCTTCCAAGGCCCTGGATCTTGCTTCTGTGGTGATGGATTATTAGAAACCAACTTGTCAGTAAACCCAGCTCAAATCTATCTTCAGGACTGCTTCAGATGGACTGATCCGAGGATACTGACCTGTGGACAAGAACGCCAATTTATATATTTGCACTAAAAAAGAGAACTGTCCAAAATACGAGGAGGCTGACATTCCCATGACGTGTGTCTCCTTAAGTATTGGCAAACTGTCCTGGAACACTAAATACTCAGGAGGCGATTTGATTTTGGAATGAGAATGAGGGAACTGTCTCCTTATTTGTAGGGTAGATTCCAGGAAGTGGATTTACTATGTCAAATGGCATTAACCTGGCTAAAAGTGACAACAAAAGGGCCCATCTTTCATTTCTTTTGCTAAAATTGAGATTGTAATTTATCTTATAATTGTTTTGAAAACTACAAAGATATATCATTACTCATCTATCAGAATAGCTAAAATAAAAATGTGACAAAACAAAATGCTGGTGAGAAGGTGAGATGGAGAAACTTAAGCCTCACACACAACTGCAGAAAGCACAGTTACTGGAAAACAGTTTGGCAGTGTTTTTTTATTTTTTTATTTTTCTTGAGATGGAGTTTCACTCTTGTTGCCCAGGCTGGAGGGCAATGGTGCGATCTCGGCTCACTGCCACCTCCGCCTCCTGGGTTCAAGTGATTCTCCTGCTTCAGCCTCCCGAGTAGCTGGGACTACAGGCATGCACCACGATGCCTGGCTGATTTTGTATTTTTAGTAAGATGGGGTTTCTCCATGTTGGTTAGGCCGGTCTCGAACTCCCAACCTCAGGTGATCTGCCTGCCTCGGCCTCCCAAAGTGCTGGGATTAGAAGCATGAGCCACCACGCCGGGCTGGCAGTGTTTTAGAGAACTAAATATGTAATTATCGTATGTCCCACTATTGCACTTTCAGGTATGTATCCCAGAGAAATTCCAAGTTATGATCACATGAAAGCCTATCCACAAATGCTCAAAGTAGCTTTATCATAATAGCCAAACACTAGAGATGACCCCGATGTCCTTCGGTGGGGGAATGGTTAAACCAACTGTAGTGCAGCCATACAATGGAATACCACTCATAAATAAAAACAAATTGTACTGTTGATACATGCAGCGACTTTTATGAGTCTCTAGAAAATTAAGCTGAGTGAAAAAGTCACTCCCAGAAGGTGATATACTGTGTGATTCCATTTGTATAATATTCTTGAAATGACAAAATTATAGAGATACTTGTGGCGATAGAACTACTCTGCATTTTTTTTTAATTTTTAAAATTGATACGTAATAATTGTACTTTTTCTGGAGTACATGTGATATGATACAAGCATACAATGTGTAGCATTCAGGATAAATGGGATATTCGTCACCTTAAATATGTATCATCTCTTTGTCTTGGGAGCATTCCAAATTTTTCTACTAGCTACTATGAAATATAAATTATTATTAATTGTAGTTATCCTACCGTGATATCAAACACTACAACTTATTCTTTCAATTTAACTGCATTTTTGTACCTATTAGCGAACCTCTCTTCCTTGTCTCTCTTGCCTCATACCCTTCCTAGTCTTTGTAGCCACCATGTTACTGCCTACCTCCACGAGATTTACTTTTTGAGCTCCTTCAAGTGAGTGATAACGTGATATTTGTCATTCTGTGCCTGGTGTATTGCACTTAAATAATGCCTCCAATTGCAACTATGTTGCTGAAAATGACAGGATTTCATTCTTTCTATGCTGAATAATTTTCTATTGTGTATATACTATATTTTCTTTATCCATTCATTCATTTGTGGACTCTTAGGCTGAATTTTGGCTATTGTGGATAGTGCTGTTATAGACATGGAAGCACAAATACAGCTTCTATATGCCGATTTCCTTTATTTTAAATATATACTCAGCAGTGAGATTGCTGGATCATATGGCAGTTTTATTTTTAGTTTTTTGAGGAATCTCATACTGCTTTTCACAGTGGCTATACTAATTTACATTCCCACCATCCGTGTATGAAACATCCCCATTACTCACATTCTCACTGGCTTCTGATATTTTTTGTCTTTTTAGTAGTAGCCTTTCTTAATGAGCTGAGATGATATCTCATTGTGGTTTTGATTTGCCCTTTCTTGATGATTAGTGAGGTCGCGCATCTTTCATACACCTGTTGATTATTTGTATGTCTTCTTTTGAGAAAGGTCTTTTCAGATCCTTTGCCCATTTTTAATTGGATTATTACTTTTTTTTGCTGTTGAGTTGTCTGAGTTTCTTCTCTATTCTGGTTATTAATCCCTTGTCAGATGGATAATTTGGAAATATTTTTTTCCATTCTGTAAGTTATCTCTTCACCCTGTTGATGTTATCTGTGCTGTGCAGAAGCTTTTTAGCCTAATGTAATCCAATTTGTCTATTTTTGCTTTTGTTGTCTGTACTTTAGATGTCTTATACAAAATGTCGTAGTCTAGACCAGTGTCCTGAACCATTTCTTCAATGTTTTCTTCTAGTTGTTTCATAATTTGAGATATTACATTAAGTCTTTAATCAATTTTGAGTTTTTTTATATGGTGAGAGAGGGGAGTCTACATTCATATTTCTGCATGTGAACGTCCAATTTTCCCAACTCCATTTATTAAAAAGACTGTCTTTTCCTCAGTGTATGTTCTTGGTACCTTTGTTGAAAATGAGTTGGCTGCAAATACATAGATTTATTTCTGCACTTATTATTCTATTCCATTGGTCTATATGTCTGTTTTTATGCCAATGTCATGCTGTTTTCTATAGTATAGCTTTGTAATACAATTTGAAGTCAGTTAGTGTGACACCGCTAGCTCTGCCCTTTTTGCTCAGGATTTCTGTGGATATTCAGGGATTTTTGTGGTTCCAATGAATTTTAAGATTGTTTTTTCTATATCTGGGAAGAACGTCATTGGTATTTTAATAGGAATTTAATTTAATCTGTAGATTGCTTTGAGTAGTATTGACATTTAAACAATATTAATTCTTCCAATTATAAGCATACAATAATATATTTCTGTTTCTTTGGGTCCTCTTCCATTTATTTCCTCAGTGTTTTACAGTTTTCATTATAGAACTTTCACTTTGGTTACATTTGCTTGTATGTATCCTTTTTGTAGCTATTGTAAATGGGATTGCTTTCTTAATTTCTTTTTCAGATTGCTGTTGGTTATAGAAATGGTATACACAATACACAACATTTTTGCATGTCGATTTTGTATACTTCAAACTTACTGAATTTCTTCATGAGTTCTAAGAGTTTTTTGAAGGACTCTATGGGGTTTTCTAAATATAACATGATGTCATCTGCAAGTAAGATAATTTGACTTCTTTCTTTCCAATTTGGATCTCCTTTATTTATTTCTCTTGCCTAATTGCTCTAAGATTTTCAGTACTATGTTGAATAAAAGCAGTGAAAGTGGGCACTCTTATTTTGTTCCAGATCTTAGTGGAAAAGCTTTCCATTTTTCCCATTCAGTATAATAATAGTTGTGAATTTGCTATATATGTCCTTTATCATTTTAAGGTATGCTCCTTTTATCATGAAGAAATGTTGAATTTTATTGAGTATTTTTGAGCATCTATTGAAATGATTATATAGTTTTATCATGTGTTTTTGTTTGCATATTTTGAAACATCCTTACCTCCCTGGATTGAATTCCTTTTGATAATGGTGAATGATCTTGTTAATGCATTTATGCCTGGGGTTGCAATGTTTTGAATTTTTACAATCAGACCATGGCAACAACCTTGAGCAGTAGGATATAAATAACTCCCACATGCTTAGCGTTCCAATGATGGAACACTAGGCATAAATGGATTGCGCGATTCGTTTTTGGTTTGCTAGTATTTTGTTGAGGATTTTTGTATCTCTATTCATCATGGATATTGGCCTATAGATTTGTTGTTGTTGTTGTTGTTGTTGTGTTTCTATCTGGTTTTGGTATCAGAGTAATGCTGGTTTTATGGAATAAGTTTGCAAGTATTCCCTTTTCTTCCATTTTTTTTTCTCCTATACATGTTTGGTAGAATTCAACAGTGAAGCCGTCATGTCCTAGGTTTTTTTTTTTTTTTTTTTTTTTAATTTATAGGAAACTATTTATTACTCCTTCAATCTTGTGGCTTGTTGTCGGTCTACTCTGATTTTCTATTTATTCTTGGTAGTTTGCATGTGTCCAGGAATTTATCCATTTCATCTAGGTTTTCTAATTTGTTGACATATAGTAGTTTATAATGTTCTCTAATCATCCTTTGTATTCTGTGGTATCAGCGGTAACGTCTCCTCTTCTGTCTCTGGATTTATTTATTTGGGCCTTTTTAGTTAGTCAAATTAAATGTCTACCATTTAAAATTTTTTTTTCAAAAAACCAGCTCTATTTAATTAATCTTTTGAATTTTTTAGTCTCGATTTTATTTCTGCTCTGATATTTACTATTTCTTCACTACTACCAATTTGAGGTTTGATTTGTTTCTATTTTTCTAGCTTCTTATGGTGTATTAGTATGCTTATGTCTTTCAAATTTTTTTGATGTAGGTATTTATTGCTATAAACTTCCCTTTTAGTATTTGGTGTTTGCTGTATTCCAATGGTTTTGGAATGTTGTATTTCATTTTAATTGTTTCAAGAAACGTTTATAATTTCTTCTTAATTTCTTCATTGACTCATCGGTTGTTCAGGAGCATGTTGCTTAATTTCCATGTTCATTGTCTGTTTGCTAATAATTCTCCCCACCTGATCTACTACCTCTCACCAACACAAATAAGACACAAACAGAAAGCTTTTCGTGAGAAACTTTTAGTGTGTATGTCATTGGAGATCATTAGAGTCCTATGGAAGCATAGTCTATATTAGACCAAAGATATCATTTTTCTAACTGGGCAAACTGAGGACCAGAATAGAGACATAATTTGAACTACAAACTGTTTTTAACGGTGAAAATTATTACCACTGGTTTTAATGGGCAAAAGAATGATTGTGATATCACATTTTAAGGGCTCTTTGCTGGTAGAAAGGAAATATAATTGAATACATTCTGCCTTATGTATGAGGACACATACACACTGTCTCATACTTAAAGACTATACTTACTATTTTCCCTTTTAAAAACAATGTGCATTTATTCCCAGGGTAATTTGAGAAATAATTAAAATCAATAAAGAAGAAATTAAAAATCATCCCATTTTTTTCCACTAATTTTAACAATAAATATGTGAATCTGTTAAGAAGTTACACCTATATTCTGTAATTTTAATTAATATTTTTACATTACTTAAATTCAACAGTGTTTTCTTGAAAAGGAAGTAGTATTAGTTATACAGACAAATACTTAATGCAAGTGGGTCTTAAAAATCTAGACGATGGGTTGATTGGTGCAGCAAACCACCATGGCACAGGTATAACTATGTGTATCCTGGAACTTAAAGTAAGAGTACAAGAAAAAGAAAAAGGGAAAAAAAGACACAAAGATTGAGCTTCTGTCTATAAATCTCTCCACTTGAGAATTAGCCTTTATAAAAGATAAGCTTCTTGTTAGTGTCTTCCTTCTTCTGTCAAATACCCAAAGACTCACTACGAAGTCAATCTTCGTAAAGATAAAGTCAACGCTTTATCTTTCCAAATTAAACCCTCCTGTAGTGAGCCTGATAGAGATGATGTAAGTAGTTGGCAAAACATGATGTTATCTTCAGTTTTTAACTTACATTTTACTGAATTGGATGCTCTTCATCTTCTTATTTTATTTTTGGCTTCAAGAACCATGGTTTTAAGTTGATTAACCACCATTATTAAACTAAAGTATATGTAGATGAAAAGGGATTTTCCTCTGAGAGAGCATACTTTTTATGCATAAAAAGCATGCTTTTCGTTTTCAAAGAAAAAGTATGATTTGCTATTCAGATACATTTTAGAGAACTTAAAAGTATCTGCCCTACTTTCTGTAGGCCAGAAATCTGCTTACATTCTTCATGTTATTGGAAAGAGCTGGTATGAAAAGGCAGTGGAATAGAAAACTGCAGTGTAATGAGGACAAAGATGCGGGGAAGAGAGGAGATTTAGAGACTAGGAATTTTCCTGGTCTCTACAGTGTCAATCGATGACATTCCCAAGAAACACCTGTTCCATTAAAATGATCTGCAACAAGTGATATAATCTGGTTAATTAATTGTCATTAATTACATTAGGGCATTATGAATTGTCTGATTTAAAACAAGGAAAGCTACCAGAGACAGATTATTTCATGACTGAAAGCTAACTCAGGACCACCATACATATTAAAGGATCAGGTATTCTCTAGTCTACGGCAAAACACATGTCTTCTGGTATGAAGGGACCACATGTGATTCTTGGGAGGAAGGCCCTTAAACCAGGCCATGACTTACTAAGAGCAGTCTATTTTACTAGACCCTGCCTTCCTAGGCAATGCTATGAGTCATTACTCTTTAGAACTTACTGATCTGAGATGGATTTCCCAATTTAATTACTTGACTATCAGGTTGGCATGATTACTACAGTCGATCTTTGAAACGGGTACCAAAGCCAGATAAACCTGGAGAGAAGACATTTACCTGGACCCTAAGTAGGAGACCAGTAGGCAAGTTGGCTCTATTTTGGCTCCTGCAGACAGATGAGTCTACCCCCAGTATCAGGCAAGCCAAGAAACAAAGCCTTAGGCTATACAGTGAATTTGAGTTTCCCCATAGCATGCCTGACCAACCACATACTTGTTACCCCTTCTCTTCCTCCTTTCTTCTCCAATGCCATTTCATTTTTCTGTTGACCATTTTATTTCATTTCATTTTTTTTTTCTGAAATATATGTTTCACTTGCAGTTTTTGTTTTAGCTTCTTCGTAACTGTATTTGGTCAATTGTTTGATGCAAGACTGTTGGTTATGAGATGTCCCCCACTGTGTTGATTCTGGGATGCCAATCGCGTTGTTCAGTGGCACCAACTTGGTCTTTGGTTCATTGTTGGCTGTGAGATTTTCAGCATTTGGTGTGGAGACCGTTTTTAACCGATACCAAGGTACTATGGGTTTTTGCATTTGGTATTGTAGGCTGCCGCATGGATGCTCTGGGGTTTTGGGCACTAAAATTCCCTCCAGGATTGTGAGATTAGATCCCTAGCCTATGGAATCTTGGTCTTTCCTTTTCTTGTTTCCACCTTAAAGTTATTTTCTGTGATAGCATTTTCTTTTCATATTACCACCTTATTTATACTTTTCTTTCTACACTTTACTTAATAAAAAGTTATTTTTATCATATTTTGTTCACTGGCAAATGCTTATAATCCACTTTCATAACACATTGCTAGCTATAGATGTGCCTTCTCTGCAGGATGTGAAAATCTGCAATGGAAAATAACAATAGCCCAATTACTTTTCTTCTCGTTAGACTTAGAAACACTTCTGTGTCCAGTAGAAATTGTTGTTAGTCATGAGGACACTGATGAGCATCCCACCGGACTTGCATTAGGCTGTCTTTTAGGCTATTGGAACGAATTCTATTATGAATATTATAAATAGCAAATGCTATTTTATAATTAGATTTGTTCTGTAAATAAAGAAGGAAAATGGGAAGAGGTCCCTTACGTACAGACTTTTATGGCCCTTTACTGGCTCAGGTTTCTTCCAGGGACCAGAAAGCCACATTTAGAGGATCTTCTCCCTGCCGCTCTCTGTAGAAGACCAATGGCCTCTCCAGAGCCTCCTCAGTATCCTAATTGTGAGGGGCAGTCCTGCCAGTTCTCTAACGCAGGAGTCCACTCCACAATAACCAGTCACACCCCTCTCCCTTATCCAAGTAGCCTCAGCCTATATCCCCTGCTCCCTGAGAAAGTAAGCCCAACCGTACCGTCAGGAGTAGAGCTCCATATCAGCTCTTGTCAAACCTTTGTCCATTATGGGAAATAGCTGATGGAAATGGGGAAACACTGAGAGTACACGTACCATTTTCTATCTGATGTGGCTTTACACAAGGAGAAATTTGGCTGGATTAAAAACAAAAAATCCAGAAAAGTTTATAGAAAAAATTTAGTTGACCATTTTGTTTAATTTAATTTGTCATGACTTGCAAGTATTGATATCCATTTGCTTTGCCGTGGAAAAAAAAGGGGAGGAAAAAGTCTGCAGTTAAGCCAGACAATTGTGACACAGTTAGAGATGTAACTCAGGGGAGAGGTGAAAATCCTGCTCTGTTTCAGGATTGCTTGGTTGAGGCACTCGGGAAACATACAAATGCTTACCGAAACTCCCAAGAGGGGCAAGTGCTCCATGTACGCATTTTATTATTCAATCTGCCCCTGTCATTAGGAGAAAACTGCAAAAGGAGGAAATGGGACATCAAAACCCTGTGAGCAGACCCTTAACACATGGCCTTGAAGGTTCAGAACAAAAAGTACAAATGAGGTAGGAAAACCCAAAAGAGATAGCCAAAAAGTGCGATTGTTAACAATTGCTTTAATTGTTAACCTACCTCCTCAGAGTCACCCATCTCAAGAAAGTGTCACAAGATTGGCTTTTGGGTATCTCAGCTGACAGCCCTCAACTTGCTAGTTCCTGGGTCGAATCAGTGTGCCCACTGTAAGCAAAAAGGCCATTGTCAATGAGAATATTTTACACATCCCCATTGGGAGAAGAAAAGATTCCTCATCAATACTAAAGCTAATCTTATTCCACTAACCCCATGAGCTAACTTGTTCAGGTAAATTTACTCCTGGTCTCAGACCCTTGACCTGACAGCTTCCCGCCGTGGCAGACAAGCAGCTACCCAAACATTTTCTTCAATGTCTCTACTGCTGGGTGAGCGCTCTGGTGGCTGAAAGGGCTCCCCTTTAGCAATGCAGTTTGCCCCCTCCCTTCCTTATTTACTGATACGGGATCCTTTTCCTTCACTCTTCCTGCCTTTCATACCTATTGGGCCAAACCAGAATTTGGCCAGGTAGATAGATAGGTCCCATTTTTGTCAATAACTTCGCTCTGGCTATCTTATGTAGGTGACTTCATTTGTGTAATGTGTTTTGTGTCCAG
Organism: Colobus angolensis palliatus; assembly: GCF_000951035.1. Lineage (NCBI taxonomy): Eukaryota > Metazoa > Chordata > Mammalia > Primates > Cercopithecidae > Colobus > Colobus angolensis. The sequence goes on along the minus strand of NW_012118821.1, from coordinate 510,962 downwards.
CATGCTATTAAATGGGCTTATAAATTAAAAAGTGCTCATATATGAAAGAAATAAGGCCAGCCTAAACTTGTTAGTTTGAAGGAAATTTGTGTCTTCTAACATTTAAATGTAAGATTTTTGCCTAGGTAAATCAGTCATGTGTGCAGGCTTCAAAATAGTTAAAATGGCTTTAAATAGTGACTTTTTGTGTGGTTTTAAATCTTAAAATTGTAAAATGGTTCTCATCAAAAATTGCCAACGTCTAATAGGCAGTTCAGGATTTCCTGCTTCCTAGGTTCATATATAATGTGCCAAAGAAGATATATTCTTTACTGGGAAAAAAAGTTTGTCTAACTTGGAAGTTACTAAAAGTGAGGTTCAAAATATAAAGAAACCAGTGAGTAGAAAAGAGAGATGCAAGAAGCATTACAGATGGAAGGTGTATTTTTTGAGGTGAGGGATATTAAAAGAGATTTATTTTGTCTGAGGAGGGACTTTATGTGTTGGATTGTTGTCCTAGAATAAAGTGACGGGTTATTTGGGAGGGAAGTGGTGTAGGACAGGTCCTTGCATCTAGACATGTCATGGATGGTCATTATGGGTCATAATGAGGTTTGTGAAAGGGGAATTTGTGACGGGGAGTTTCATGTATGACTAAGCTGACTGCGATTGAAAGGATATTGTTTGTGGTAGACTTTCCGCAGAATGGGCTATATATTTTAACTGGGTTTCTTTAAGGTATTGATTTATTAAATTAGGGGAAATTTGCTTCTAATAGAATAACTAGTGTCTTTTAAAACTTCTCAGATTTATGTCTTAGAGGTTCAACTGTTGAGTCTTGCTGCTTTCAGCTCTTTCTCCCTTTAACAAGGCCTGAGATGATGGCTGACCCTTTTAGCTGTTTCATTAACTCCTCTGATTATTTCCCCTCCAGGTCTACCTATTGTGATCTGACGCTAAAGTGTATTGTCTTGGAGGTCTATGGGAGCAGGGCTTTCCCTCAAGATAGCTTAATTCTATGCTCTTGGATTTTCTTAATACATAAGCTTATTTTTGGCTTTAGTTTTTGACTCTAATATTGCTTCAAAATATGTTAAGTGTTAATGAGTGCCTACCCACCCCCATTCCCATGTGGCCTAGAATGTTTAATTTGCTATAAGTCTTTTGACTCTAAGCCCTTAGGCCAAAGGAAATACCAGAGAAACTTAGGAAACTAGTACAAGCAATGATGGAAAACAAGGGATTTGATACATATATCTCATTGTGCATCTCCTACATTGAAATTTAGGCCATGTTCAAAGGGCCTTTCAAAGTTATGAAGAAAGAGTATTGTCCTTTTCCAGAAAAGAAAAAAAAATAGCTGTGCTGTTAAAACAAAAGACTTAGTCTTACTAAAATCTTAAAAAGAAAGATTTGGCAAGGATCAGTTACAAGTAAAATGGAAGGGTTCCTTTTAGGCATTGTTAAGTATATCCATTGCTGCTGAAGGTCACAGAGTTACTAAATGGTTGTACCTTTACAGATGTACATATTTCGTTTAAGTACCTGTATTAATTTGTTCTCATGCTGCTCATAAAGACATACCTGAGAATGGGTCACTTATAAATGAAAGAGATTTAATTGACTCACAGTTCAGCACAGCTGGAGAGGCCTCAGGAAACTTACAGTCATGGAGGAAGGGGAAGCAAGCATGCCCTCCTTTACATGGCAGCAGGAGAGAGAAAAATGAGAGCCAAGCAAATGGGGAAGCCCCTTATGAAACCATCGGATCTCGTGAGAACTTACAATCATGAGAACAGGAAAGGAGAAACTGCTTCTGTGATTAAATATTCTCCACCTAGTCCCTCACACAAAAGACGAGGTTTATGGAAACTATAATTCAAGATGAGATTTGGGTGGGGCAACTAGTACAAGCAATGATGGAAAACAAGGGATTTGATACATGTATCTCATTGTGCACCTCCTATGTTGAAATTTAGACCATGTTCAAAAGGCCTTTCAAAGTTATGAAGAAAGAGTATTGTCCTTTTCCAGAAAAGAAAAAAAAAAATAGCTGTGCTAAGTTCCAGTTTTGGAGCTGGCCTTTCCTGCGTCAATTTTGACATTGCAAGCCATACGTTTTCTGTTTCAATTAAAAACTGGTGCTGTTGTCTGAAATCAGCCACTGACATTATGCAAAAAAAAAAAAAAAAAAAAATGAGCATTGCCGTGTTCCCATTAAGCTTTGTCTATGGACACAGAAATTTGAATTTCACTTACTTTTTATGTAGCACAAAATATAATTCTTTCTCTCTCTTCTTCATTTTATATCAAGATATATCAATTTTATATCAAGATATATCAATAAAATAAGGTGGGGTTTTAATAGGATGTTTCAACTGAGGTATCCACAAGTTACCAAGTTTCACTGTGTAAGAAATTTCAAAATCAGATCATATACATAAGGTAGAAATTGTAAAGTACACTTCCATATTATCAATCTTCTCATTAATTGTATAAGTAGAACCTGACTATGGAAAGAGAGAAAATGTGTGCATAGTTTCCTTCGGAGGAAGCTGTTGCCACAGTGTGTGGTGTGAGAGGCTGCCGTCTCCTTCTACTCAAGCTTAGGAAGGGTTTTCGAGACACTAAGAGACTTGAAAGGTATTTATAAGACATTCTAAACTGGTGCCCAGTTAACACCTGAAGTTAGAGTCACCTGTGGAAGCAGGATAGCGATGACTGTGCTAAGACTCACCACACTTCCAGAACGACAGGCTGCAGGATGCGTATATGTTTCCTGGGCTCATATCTAAGCCAATCGGAATAGAGAGCAGGCACAGAGTCATATTAGGTCCTGCCCAGTCCCTGAGGAGGGTTTAGAAAACCTCAAGGCAAGAATTCGAGGCTGAAGACCTACGCTGAGGAAGAAGAGGGATCTGAAATAAAGATGCATTTCCTCAGTATAAAGGAAACTGCTGGAGAAAACAAAAAGAAAAAAATTTCAAAGAACCCACAAATTTGTCACACAAATATCAATTCTAGTCATGTGTATGCCTAGAGCCATCCAGCCAAATAAAACAAGTTCTATTTTATTATCTCCCTTTCTCTACCACGTTACAACTATGCAATACTAAATAACAGCTATGGAGTAGGAGAGGAGTTGAGGAGACAGATGGAGAGAGAGAGAGAGAGAGAGAGAGAGCGAGTGAGCAAGAGAGAGAGAGGATCACTTCCTGCAAAGGCAAAATTCATGCAAGCATGGGCTATAGGTAAGGAAACAGGTGGGGTTTTATTCTGAAATTATTATTTGAAGGAAACATTAATTTCCTTCAAATACTTGTTAGAAATAATAAAAACTGAGTGGTTTTTTTAAACAGGGCAAATGACTATATGATTATGCAATTACTTAAGGATTAGCTTAAAAAACATGTATGAAATCTGCTTACATTTCTCTTTTGGAAGGAGAAAGATTATCTATATGTAACACAATTTATAGTAACGATGGTAGATAAAGTTGTGTTTTGTTACATTGTATGAGTCATATTTGACATAACTATTACAGAAGGCAGGAAGGAAGTATAGGAAGGGAAAAATGAGAAGAAGAATGAAAGGAAAGCATACAGAGGACTTTTCATATTTTTTTAATTATACAGGGATTTACACTGAGTACCAGAGGATTGACTTGTCCAAAGGTTCAGAATGTATCTAAAAGATCTATTCTACAGTCTGCATTTCTCCATTCAATTCTATATATATTTTATCCAGGATGGAACACACATCTCCTTATTCCTTTCTTCTCTTATATTCAGATTTAAAATAATAATATTTAAAGGAACCTAGAGATAAATGTGTGGGAATTCAGACTTTCATTTTTTTTTCCAATTTGCCCTGTGCCTCATAATTTTAAAACAATTCCAGTTGAAAATTCATCTGGGCGTCAATGAGTTATTAAAAACAATCTAACTGTATCAGAAACTAATTATTCCAGCTGACAACAAACCCAAATGTACCAAATTAATAGCTTGGTTCTTCCCAGGATCTATAGTACATTAGCAACAATGAACACGATTATAAAAAATGTTGTTTGAAGGTATTGGAAAATTATCCCAATGAACACAGCTGTAATTATAATTATGCATTAAAATAATAGTAGTTCATCTGGGGAGTCAAAAGCTCTTTTCTGATAATTTTTTATTATTGCAATCTGAGCTTAAAATTTTTCACCCAGAGCCAAAGCAGAGGGAAGAAAGGAACAATTTATCAGTAACGAACTGGGACATAAAATATAAGAATACACAGAGCTGAAGAGCCAAATATATAATTGCTAATAGATAAATTTGAAGAGAGAGAGAAAGAGAAGGGACTCCATATCTATATTCTATAGATTTAAATCAGCAATAGGTTGAGAAAGAAATCTGATGTGATAAATGAACTAATAGGTCAAAAACTACTGGTCATTCAAATATTATTAAGGTACTACATTGTGTTTTGTGCCAAGCTAGGATCCTATGCGAGTCAACAACAAAAAGAGATATAATGTTTTACTACTAATCAGCCTACAGGAGAGTGAGAAAATATAAAAGTCTATTGTTAAGGTCCTTAAGGAAATATTAGGCTCTGTGGAAAGCAAATAAAATGCTGTAGGAAATTTCAGGATAATATGAGCTAGTTAAAGAGATTACAGAAGGCTGGCAGAGTCACAGCGAGCTTTTCAAAGTGTTGTCTAGTTTAAAGCACTTCTATAGTATAAGAGCAAAACACTATGCTCAGTAATTATACTTGGGGATTCTATAGGATGTGACATGGCCACTATTCCATTTTACCCCAGTCTCCTAAAGAGCATGTAGTAAACCCATCGCACTGAATTTCGCAAATTCTACCCAGCCATTTATGTATGTACACATATGCACGTGCCTGTGTGTAATATATATATATGTATAATATGATACAAAATATATTACATATGATATATATGTAGCATATACTATATTTATTAATATCTATCTATGTATTGATTACAATTTCTACAAGTGACCAGATAGGTTGATTGAATCCAAGTAAGTTTTACTAGTATTTTGTAAGTGTCTACTGTCGCTACTGATAATTTAACTTACAAATTCTGCTTAACTCATTGTTGGAGCAGCACATAACAGGTCAGTTCCCCCATATTCTCCCCTGGAATTCATCTTAATGCCTAAGTTATCAAAAGATGCTGGATATCATTTTTTTCCGAATCCCTGCTTCTCCTAACCCACATGATATTGGGGTGAGGATAAAGGAAAGAGTAGACACAAAAGGGCTTTATTACTTTGACACCTGCTATACACGTGTGCAAAAAAAATAGTGAAGAGCACATGCCAGACTCTGCCCCTCACAACAACTGAACATTCCTATGTGCCAGACTTGTTCTCCCACATTAGATGGATTATTTCATTTATTCCTTAAAAGGCTATGGGATTCTCATGATTAGTACGTTCACAGCAGAGGAGAGAAAACTAGAGTGTTATAAACACTAAATACAAGAACAGGAATACACAGAAAACAGTGTCAGTGCCAGGCTTTGAGTGAAAGTGATTTGTTTTATGCTGTATCCTATACTTTGCAGAGGGTAGGGACACAGATGTATGGGATTAGTACATTTCTCCTTTCTTGAGAAGGTCAGAAATTACTAAGGGAGGCAGATATGTAAATAAACCATATAGAATAAACATAGAGTGAAAGAAGCCCAGATGTAAGAATTTAATTCTGGAGGGTTCTCAAAAAATACTTAATGGGCAGGCAACATTTTGTGTGTGTGTGTCTTGGAAGAATTTTACCACGGTGAAAAAAAAAAAAGGAAAACATTTCCAAAAAAGAGGGAAAAAGTAAAGTTTCATAGGTAGTGAGGAGCCAGATAAGCTTGTGAGTGGCAAACCTCCATGCAGGTCAGAAAGAGGAGATGCAACATTTTGTGTGTGTGTGTCTTGGAAGAATTTTACCACGGTGAAAAAAAAAAAAAAAGGAAAACATTTCCAAAAAAGAGGGAAGAAGTAAAGTTTCATAGGTAGTGAGGAGCCAGATAAGCTTGTGAGTGGCAAACCTCCATGCAGGTCAGAAAGAGGAGATGCTACAGAGACAGGTTTTCGCTCTCTAAATTGTGGAAATTCAGATTAGGAGAAATGGTTGGACTTTTATTATGATTGTCGTTTCCCTTGCAATACATTTGTAGTACAATATGTTTGCTTCCAAAGGTGTTCGACTTGGTGTAGTGAAACCAGCATCATACTTTCAGTGAATAGGGCAAGACAGAATCTTGACGTCCTCACCAGCTATGTGAACTTGAGCCCACTGGTTGAGTTGAGGAAAATAAATTATCAGTGTCCTGTGCACGAATGCTGTAGACCAAATGTTTTTCTCCCCTAAATTCACGGGTGGAAATTCTGATCCCCAACGTGGTGGTAAGAGGAGGTGCAGCCTTTGGGAGACAGTTGGGTCACAAAGGTAGAGTTCTCATGAATAAGATTAATACCCTTATAAAAGGGATCTCAGAAAGCGCCATCTCTGTTTTCTATGACATGAGGACCTAGTGAGAAGATGGTCATCTGAAACACAAAAGGTGGCCCTCACTTACATCATACCATGCTGGCACCCTCATCTCAGTTTTCCAGATTCTAGGTCTTTGGGAAACAAATGTCTGCTGTTCAGTTTATGGCACATTTTTATAGCAGCCTGAACACACTGAGATAAAAAGTCTCTGGGAGAACTGGCTGAGATATTGTCCATGATGGCATTGGGGGCTAAGTGATAGGAAATAGTAAAAATTGCTCCTGAGTCGCAGTTCCAGGGGACCAAAGGAGAACTTGTAACCAAGGCTAAGAGCAGAACTGAGTGTAATCCTGAGGATTTGATGGCTTCAGCTGTGTAAGAGACTCCCTAACATCAGAGTGGTAGGGCATCATTCTCTTTCAGCACTCTGGACATGGATTCCTGATTCTCTTTCTTTCACCAAATAGTCTTCCTACAGTAAGCTTCTAGGTGTAGGGAAGCCACATAAGGCCTAGTTTACCTTATGTAGATCATGCTTTGCCTTCCCTTTCTGGGCTCTAAAAGATACTCAGAGGCACTTTGTTTTTCCTTCTTTTTTTTATTTTAAAGGTGATGATCACAATAGGAAAAGAGCAGGTTATTAAAAAATGAACTATTTGAGAGTAAATAATTTCTACAGGAGACCTTACTCTTTCTGCCAATCCTATGTCCTTCACTCTCAGACAGCTGGATCACTAGATGAGCCCTACTGGTTGACAAGTGTTGGTTTCATATTAAGCCACTTTTCCAGCCTAAGAAGATAAATGATTGTCCTCCTCATCCATTCTACTTCTGTTTTTCTGAACCCCACTTGCTGCTAACCAGATGCATGCAAACCTGAACTTCACTTTTTGTGTGACCTTGCATGACCTCAAGGAAAGGTAAAATTTTGCTCTGTGCAGGCACTCAGTGCTCCTTCATCACAGTATCTCTCCCATTGTGCTAGATGATGAGCTCCAGGGACAGACTGGCCAGGTTCAAAGTATTTCCACCAGTTGCCACTGTGGGGGCCTGGGGTCAATTCTCAGCAAACAAGAATTAGAATCAGATAGGTGATAATTGTAGAAATGGCAGTTGAGTGATTTCAGTGACTGACTTCTTTGAGGTAAGTTTTCTTACTTGTCAAATGTGGGCAATACCAAATTATTGCTTAGTGTTTTATTGTAGATTAACTGACTTACATAAGACACTAAGCACATGATGAGAGCTCAATATGTACGAGAGATTACTCTGTATCTAATAAGTCTCTCTGGGATTGTGAAGTATCTATCTCTGATACAGTGCTTCACACAGACAAGTTTTTAATGCATTTTTTAATTAAATTGCCCCTACTTTCCCATTTCATATGTTGACCCAACCCTAGATTGGGACCACCAACTGTTTTTTTCCTACTCTGGTCACAGCTTCTCACCTGGATCACAGTTCTTTTTAGGGTCCTACTGCCAACTGTGTTTTGCTTGGCTTGTTCTCTCACTCAAAACCTTCGTTTCTCCATAGTCCCAGATCCTTTTTTTAGATCCAAAAAATCAAATTAGCTATGTGCTTTTCTCTATGACAGGATGTGGTTTAAAAAAACAGGTTTCATGAAATGCATATGAGATCATATGATTTCTGTAAGCACTGTGAGGTTTGAGTTTACTTTATGTAAGGTTCTCATTGCTGTTGTCATTTTACACTGTCACATTATAAGACAGGGTAGTGTTGCTGATATTGAGATGCCCTTCACTCATCAGAAAAGTCAACCCCTTTTTAAAAAAGTCTGAAACAAATCACTAGTTCAGTCACTGAAATCTCTCAGCCATAATTTCTCCAGTCACCACCTGTGTGGTTCTAACTCCTGTTTGCTGACTGGATCATTTTGTATCAACACTTCTGGAATTGGGAAGAGATATTTATTGCTTCTCAGTTGCTTAAGCAAGAGTTTGACTTTTGAGCCCACGTTTGCAGTGGACACTGTTCTTTTGATGCTAGACTACTTCTGGCTAACTTCTCCTTCTTGGTAGCCCCATGTTGCTGGTATTCCAAATGTTGTCCATGCAGAGCAATTGGACAGAGGTTCAAACTGAAGCTGTTTCCAAGATGATGTTAGCAAGCAGCATTGTATGTAGTTTTCAAGTAGACTCGTGTGGATGTGCCCCAGGGTCTCTAAAGTGTGAAAGGAAATAAAAACCTGTGATGTCAATTCACTATGCCAAAAGAAAAAAAAAATTAAGTTGAAAGCTGACTCGTGCAAGAAATTGCCTTTTCTTGTACCTGAGCAGATAGCTACAGATAAAGTTACAGATAAAACAGATAGAGATAAAGGTTAAATATCTCCATAGGTGAACATGGGTTCACCCTATCTTGTATAAAGTGCCAATTTACTGAGCATAAATACATAAATGACTACCTGCTCCTCTTCTCTTGCAAATTGCGGATTGCTATTCCCTCCTTCTTTCCTCTTTAAATTTTGAAGCCTTCGAAATCATATCTGGAAAAAGGCTCAGGCCACAGACTGTTTCTCTGATTCCATGTTTATTTTTTTGAGGCATGAGATTAACTTTGGCAAAACACATTTCAATATGGATTGAGACGTGTCTCTAATACTTTTTGGTTTACAAATTGGTGACCAATGGAAGGGACTGTGAATGGATGTGGCCCTGATGTTTGACAATTCCTGTTGGCATTTGGTACTAGCTTGGGCTATCTTTATTGCTCAAATCTGTACAATCATTTCCTGAGGTCCAGAAGCTCACACCTCTAGAAAAATCCTTGATCTCTCAAAATTTGGTTGAGATCTGAGGTTTATGTTGCTGTGCAACTCCTTGTCTGGAGTTTTACTCGTTCCTAACAAAGAAGGCTCGTTTTCCTGCTTCCATGACAATGGAAAGCAGGCAACTCCTTTCTGGAATCTCAGCTCCCTTCCAGTAGGGAAAGCGAGTTGGAGTTTTTTCCTGCTTTTGAGCCTGACGACAGCAGTCTTCAGCCTGGGCTCCATTCAAGGTAAGTAGCTGAAGGTTTTGTCTTGGAAATGCTCCTTAATGACTGAACAGTAAGATTAACACCTATCTGGTCTTAATTTCTCTTTACCATTGGAATACTCAATAATTCTTTTGCTTGGTTTTGTATTGCTAGTGTTTCAGTCTTTCTCCCATCAGATTTCACCAACTCTACCTGACTTGGTTACATCTGAATGAGAATTCCAAATTATGGGGAACAAGGTCTCTGAACTGGTTAAAATTCCTCTCAGCTGCAAAGAA
>NW_012118821.1:445224-500793 GCF_000951035.1 Colobus angolensis palliatus | reverse complement strand
AGAAAGAAGAAAGAAGAAAGAAGAAGAAGAAACCTATGTACTTGGTTTACTTTCTTCCTTAAAAAATTATTCATTCATTTACTTTTCTTCCACCTTATGCCTCCTTCCCCTTTCACCATCTTTGGTACCAAGTAAAAAAGCTTTTTAATGACTTGGACCCTTAAAAAACTCAGCAGAAAAGTACCACTTGCTAACTTTTGGAGCGATCTGCTTTCTTTGTGGAGTTTCAGGAGGCATAGGCAGATTCTCCTTAGTTCTAAAGCTCTTCTTTCTTGTTTTGCATTACCTGACCTCCTTGGCTTTGGGGGTACCAGAGATTTCCTTATGCTGTGAGAGGATTTGACCTTCAGTGTATGTAATGGCAGACAAGGGCTACAATTTTAGGGGTGGCTGAGGACGGTTTATAGGAACTAGTAATTACTACAGAAGACTACTTGTTTCTTTAGGCATTTAAATAAGAAATAATGTATGCTTTTCTAGCTGTGTTCCTTAAAGGGCTGCACCCTAAAGTGAGTAATCTAATGAAGCTGTATTGGAAATACCTATCAAACTAAGTCACTTAAATAAAACTCTTTGTAAAGGAAATTTACATTTTTAAAGGACATCTCCATTTTTTAAGGACATGTCTGTCTCTGCACCTAATCACTAGAAACTTTAACTGGGTAGAAGTCAATGGTTTATAGTTTACATAACAGACTTTGCCTTTGTTTAGATCTAAGTCTGTACCATAGAGACGTACATTTTCTACCTCGCTTCAACTAAGTCATATTTTTGGAGGTACAAATGTAGAGAGTTGCCTACTTAACAATTTTTCAGGACATGGAACAGAAAACCAAGAGATTAATAGTCTAAAGTAAGGAAGAGAAAATATTTGAAAACTGGCAAATAAAAAATTTTAAATATTTAAGAGTTGCCTCTGTCTCATTCTGTTCTGTGCATATGCTTACATGTCACATATGGAAATAATATTTCACTATTAATTCTATGAAAGAGCTCTAACTAGTTGGCTTAAAGAAAAGAAAACCTTTATCAGACTGATAGAAGCTAGCTCAGAGGCCTTTCAGTTCACATAACATAATGTTAGTAATCTTTGGCAAGATTAATTTGATAAATTTAGTCTCAAAAATATTTCCAGCAATCTAAAATCTTAAAATAACGTTATGTTAAATTAAGCAATCCTAGGTTTTTCACTGGCAATTGGCATCATTAAGAGAATAGTAGGAGTGTAAGATGTCTTTTTAGTGAAGTTTATACAAAACATAAAGAAGTAGTATTTCATTATACATTGTTTTCCCCTAGTTTAGAGGACCTTTCTACTGATGTTGATATAAAAACCGCTGTTTGCATCCAACCAGTTTCTTATAAACTGGTGAGTATGTGTTAACGCCCCATGGCTAGAGTTCCAAAGCAAAAGCTATAGGATCTTTATTTGTATGAGTGAGTATGTGTGCTTAGTTGTATTTATATGCATGTACATGTGTTTTGTTATTTGTTGTGGCATAAGGTACCAAATTGGCTTAAAAATAAAGGAGTACTCATAAATTAAGTAAAGATGCTCAAATACTTTTTAAATTCATGTGACTTAAGTAAAACTTTAATAAATATGCTGGTTTTTAAAGTATTGATAAAATAAAGTTACAAATATCTTCAGAATTTTCAACATACATTATTGTTTAGATTTATTGTTCAAAAATTTTATATTTATCTCTGCATTTGTGAGATATGAGGCCAGATATTAAAACTACTCAACACCTCTAATTTCAGGAACTATTACAGAAGAGGTGGGAGTGAGAAATTGTAAGGGCCAATACTGAGAGATAAAATTAGTTCAGAGTTTCTCTATAAAGTGAATACTAATACTAAAGGCACACTGATGCAAGACCAGCATCTGAGCCTCTGTGTCAGATTAACAAGGTTTTCTTGGAGAATCAGCCACTCTTTAATTTAAAAAGAATTGTAAGAGGTTATAAAAAGGTTTACAGAAATTTTATTTTGTTGTCAAAATAATTAAAATTTAGTAGATTTGTTTATAGAATTTGAGAGACAGATAAATTGGCCTTATGCTCTCTTTCTTAGGACTTACTATTTAGGAAAGTAAGTCTCCTCTATCAAAAAACAAAAGTTTTTGGCTTTTCCAAATGTTTGAGTCATCACTTTGGCTAAATGAATGACTTATTTTACAGTTACCTGTGATCCTGTTTTGGGATAACAAGTGTTTTAAACTTATAATATTTGACAAACTTTCTAAAATCAGACTCTAAATTCAATCTTTTTGACTTCATTGATTTTTTGATATTATATCCTCTTAAGTTTAATTGAGACATATTTGGCTTATTTGGTCTGATAAAATCATACAGGAGGCACTGTCAAGTATGAAATGGTGTTTAACCTTCTTTGGATTGTATTTATATAAATGTGTTACTAATATGTGTTCCAAAAGTTTATGAGTTTTCTGTGATTCTAATATATCTTAGTATATGCCATCAATAGTAATTATGACTATATTATGATTATTATGTAAAATGGTTGTATGCAAAAGAAATAACCAAGTTTCCATGTCAGTTGTGTCTTTAGCCATGACTGTTCTAAGACTTTTGTCATCCACAATTGTATTTTACTTTGATCCTTTTAGAGGACAGTTTATAATCAGTTGTAGAATTCTAAGGAGTATTCTTAACTATTGATTTCTGATCAATTTAGAGATTGTGCCATTGGAATACAGAGAGAAACTTTCAAGACTCTAATGGAGAGCTGACATATTCATAAGATTTGCTGACCCAATATCCAGCAGAACAGGAGTTAATTGCATGAATTGAACTAATAGAAGTCAGAAGTAATCTTTTATCACTTTTTGTATGAAACGTTTGCTGCTTCTTTTTGTTTTGCTTTTCAGAGTCAAGAAAATTTTCTCTTCTTTTAAACCATTTACAACTTTTAACAATTGATTAAAGTATACTCTTATGAGCAAAATTTAAAAATACCTACTTTATCTCAACTAAATTTCTCCAAAATTTGAAAGTATTTTGTGAATATCCTTAGTTTATGACAATTTATTTATTTTCATAACTTAAATAAGAATCTGTTTTCATCTATAACAGGGCATAATTGGAGACACTCGTTATTTTACTAAGGATTTGACTGGAATGACATTTCCAGATTGCCTTGAGAAAATGAGGCTGACCTATAGAGCTGATGAAAGTCCCTTGGAAAAACTGGTCTTATACTTTGTCCTTTACAGGGTCCTGACCTGTGGTAGGTAAAGAATGTCATTCTCCGACAGTCCCAGGAAGCCTAAGTTTTCTCGGGACCTTGAAAAGAGAGAAATTCATTCAATTCACACAAGTATCTGCAGGCACAGATAAATCCTTAGCTGTGCCAATATCTTTTAAAAAGTACTAGTCTTAGATTCCTTGTGTAACAGGTTCCTGCAAAGCCAATTTAAAGAGAGAAAGAGAGAGAGAGAGAGAAAATCTATATGGCAAATGATTATTCTTGCTTTACTTTATGCAAATGAGGACTAAAACTTATTTTACAAATAAATTGGCCCTACTATGATTTTGTCTTTATTAAATTGGAGAATTGGAGAAAGAAAAAATTGTGTTTCAAAATAAATTGTAGAACACCTGTTATTACATTGTAGCCTTGCCTATTTTTTTTCTTCAATTTTAACTATTTTCTACAATTTGGACTGAACTCTGAATTTTTTCCTGGCTACAAGTCTCAGATAATATATATTCATTATTTTCTCCTTTCTTTTTCTCATTTTCCCTGATTTGAAATTACTAAAAGTAGGCCATACTTTTATTAAAGTCTTGGAAACTGAAGCTAGACAACTTAGACTTTGGAAGAAAATAATAGCAACTTATTTATGTACCTAAATCATTTTCATACCCGCCTACTGATGTATGAACTTCAGAGTCGTATGGTTATCTCAGTTTTTCAGGATTGTTCTCCCTTTGTGCTTAGTGTTTTCTTTCTCTTTCCTTCCACTTTTTCTTTTTCTTTTTGGGATGTGAGCCTTCACAACCTCCTAAAAATGAGCTTTCCGAACAATGTGAGACCTATCTGTCTAGGAATAAACCATCCAAGCCATGAGAAATCAGACAACACCCGAGACCAAAGACTTGTTTTCTTCTAAAATGCTTTCTCTGAAAGACTTTGGAAAGGAAAAGGGGGAAATGCGAAAGGAAAATACAAAGTCAGGACCCCAATTTACTATGTCAAAAGGAAAAAAAAAATAAGCTGAAAGCAGAGTCATGCAAGAAGCTGCCTTACTTTTTGTTCCTAAGCAGGTAGCTACAGATAAAAGGTTAGATGTCTTCACAGGTAGCTACTCAAGTTTACTTTATTTCATCTAAAGTGTTGATTCACTGACTGTGAGACAAATATGTACTCAACTCTTCCCCTACCTACTCCTTTTCTCTTACAACGTGTGAATTACATACCCTCCCTTTTTCTTTCAGTCCATGTTTCCCCCTTAAATATCAAAGCCCACAAAGTCATCTTTGAAGAAAGGCACAGAGCTGTGATTCCATGTTTATTTCTCCCAGGCATGTGCTTAACCTTGGCAAAATAAACCTCTAAATTGATTGGGACTTGTCTCAGATACATTTTGGTTTACAAAAGAGACCAGAGCTAGGGTATACTTGGATGGGTTGTTATAGTCCCCTTCTAACTGTCTTCCCCTGAGAAGTTTTAGTAGTATTTCCCAAAGCAATGTATGCAATGTACATGTTTCTTTTGCTTTCTTCTTTTATTCTGTCATAAATACATGTGCCTTCTTTATGCCAATCATTTTTTTTCAGCTGTGTAATTTTTTAAATCATTATTTGCACTTTTCATATGTTCAGTTATGTGAGACATAGAAAGTAAAACCTAATAATGCCAAACAAAAGTGTTATTTGCCAAAGAGAAACAGGATTATGCTGCTCACTACAGAGCAGCCTGTGGAAAGAAGCAAGAGGTGCTTATTAAATAATTACGCAAAAAGTTGGCTAAAACGTACATGCATTTGTTGGTAAATGACGGTATTAAAGGTTATGAGAAACAGCCATTTGCTTGGATAGAATTATTCATGTGCAGACAAGAAATACAATAAACATAGAATGACAAACAGAGGGTTGAAGATATGTCAGCATGGTTTAGCCAATGAAGATAAAATTCAGTGATTTCACGTTGTGGTGAGCATCAGTAAATTGCAACATCCACATAATTTAAATTGACTTCTGACAGAAGCAAAAACAAAATGTTTACTGCCAAGCAGTGCATGATCTGAAGGACAGAGCATGTTCCTGAAATGCAACATGTAACGTTTCCTCATGTGTCATTGGATATAGTGACATGTAGCTCTAAGTGCTGCTCTGTGGATTAAATGAGAAACAGGTATGCCATGTGTTTGGGACATAGTAAGTGTCCTCTAAGTGTTAATTTTCTCCACACCATCATGCCAGAATTGATTTTTGGTCACAATAAGGCTGACCAAAACTCTCAAAATATGTGTGAGTCAGTGTGGTATCACGGAAAGAATGCTTGATTCTGTTACCTGCTGTGTGACTGGCTGTGTGACCTTTGACATGTTTTGTAAAGCCTCTCTTACTCTTAGTTTCCTCATCTTTACATGGAGATTAGATACTTACTCTGATTTGCCATGAGAATTAACATTTAGGTAAGTGACACACCTAGTAGAGTATCTGGAGCTTGGTGGCAGCATTTTTTTATTGTTATGTTTATTGTGTTTACTATTTTTTTCTTCAAAATTGAAGATACTTCTTTTGACAGAACACATTCTGAATACCAATGTTTTCTGCGCCCTAGAATGTTTGTAAAGCTAAAATAATATACAAAAACTACTAAACCATGATAAACGTTACGCCTGACTTGTAAGACAAAGATTGATATGTCACTCCAAGGTTCCCTCTTTCTTCGTGCTCAGGAAGTAACTCGCCATCCTTTGGCAGAAACCACTCCTTCCCCAGATTCCATGACCCCGAAACCCTAATAGTTTTAATTACTGGCCCATGTTAAAAATGCTTAAACTTTTTTTTTTCTCTCAAAATCTGCTCTGCAGTGGGAAATGATGTCTTCTTCATAAAAAAACTTCAAGTGAGATGGATAATAGACAATAGACCTAATGGTGCCATATGACCTCAGTTCTGTTGAGACGTTCTGGAGCCCAGCTCCTCATCTTTTGTCTTCAAAGTGCCCTACTTTTGTAGAGACGTGATGTTGTGCTTCACAAATATACAACCCTGCAAACTTCAGCTCCACCAGTAAGAATTCCACCAGAAGTTACGATGAACCTGATACATTCACAGGCATGTGTGTGTTCATTTGTGTTCTCTTTATTCAATGTAGTTCCCCACTCAATGTCTTTCTTGGCCTGTTTAATCTCTGCACTGCCTCTTATTCATAGTCAAGCATTTTTCCCACTTCAGTGCACTCCAATAATAATGACTTGCCATAGTGCATTCACTTTATAGAGTACATTCACATCTATGAATACATTTGATCTTCGCAGCAGCCTGTGAGTTTGGCAAAAGTTATTTTCTCCTTTCTTGGAAGGAGAAACTGAAGCTCAGTGATGTCAGAGACTTGTTTTTCAAGGTTGAACAGCTATTAGATGTTTGGGTTAGATCTTAAATGTAGGTCTTGCTTGCATCTTTATTCTAAAATACATAGTTTTTAAAATGTCCTTTATTTCTACTATTTGAGGAAGTTTATTTACTATAATTTTTCTCCAGAGCCAAAATATTGGTTTTGGTTTATACATTTAATAACTTACTTTATAAGGATTATGTGTAACTTAGGGTTTCTTTCATTCATTGGTTCAATCAGTCATCCATTCTTTTGCTACGTATTTATCAAGTGCATAGAGAGGACTGGTAGAAAATCAGTCACAAAAGACCTTAACAACCCTCAAGCGAGAAACATTACAAAGTCACCATGAGAATTAGGATTACATATAAAATAACCATTATCAATCTAACTATAGTTTCATATTAATGTACAATGTGGGAGCTGTTAAATTTAGAATTCTTGTGCACAAGGGATTTCTTCTACCCATTTATTTATTTGCTTGTTTACTTAATATGAACTCATGCATATTTATTTTATACTTTGGGTAATAATCCATCACTTGTTCATTTCTTTTGTTCTGCAGGGTTTTCAACTTTGTCCTTTGGGAGCTTTTTCTGTTGGCTTCTGTGTCCCTTTGACATATCGACATCCTTGTGGATTTTTTTGTGAGCACCTTTTTTTCTTTTCACTTTTGTCACTACAGAATTTTCCAGGTTCATCTCGTACATTTCTTGCCCAACGCTAAACTCGTCATTTCTCCAAAGAGCCCTGGTTCAATTTGTTGAAGAATAGTATCAGAAACCAGGATCTGACCCTGAGGTACGCTTGTTGCGATTGAGGTGTCATCACTTTTAGATCCTCACTACTGACACAAATAGGAAATACATGTGTGTATACTAACCTGTGTATATTCACACATATATTTAAATATTTCTTCATGTAACCATCTGTATATCTATTAAGCTAAACATATGTTTGACTCTAGCACACCATTTAATTTGAATCATATAGTAGGTAGTTTCTTTCATACAGACTTGCTTCTTTCATTCACTTAACAATATGCATTTAAGATTTGTCCACATCTTCTTGTGCCTGATGGCTCATTTCCTTTTATTGTGTTCAGGGTTTTGTGTGGACAGATTTTCCAATCAATTGAGTAGTTTTATTAGCTTCCTAGTGCTGCTGTAACAGATGACCACAAATTGTAATGCCTTAAAACAACACGAGTTTATTCTTTTGTGGTTCTGGAGGCTAAGTGCAGAATTAGGGTACTGGCAGGTTTGGTTCCTACTGGACAGCCTGATGGAGGACCTGTCCTGTGCTTCCCTCCAAGCAGCTCGTGGTTGTTCTCACTCCTTGACATTCCTTGGCCTACAGACTCATTACTCCAATCTCTACCTCTGTCTTGGTGTTCTCTCCTGTGCCTCTCTTCTCATCTTCATGTAAGTGCTGAGTCATATGGAATTCAAGACCCATCATACTGCAGTATGAGCTCATTTTAACTAATTGCATTTGCAGCAACTCCATTTCCAAATAAGGTCACATTCCAAGGTTTTGGGAAGGACATAAATTTTGGGGAGACAGTTTTCAACTCAGTACAGTAGTTAAGCTTTTTTTTTAACAGCATAAAAATGTACTCAACATGCTTATACACTACACAACACAGATGTGTTGAGACTCTGACAGTCACACAGAATTTTTCTTCAGAAGGGAACTGTTAAAACAAAAAAATGTGGTCAGATTTTTTTAGAATAACTGTTTGTGTTCTGCTCTAGTTGGATAAAATTGTACTTCTCTTTAGTCTCCTTAGTGAATCTGCAGTTATTCTATATCCAGCCCTCACACTTACTATTTATGTAATCTTGAGTAAATGACTTAAATTCCTCTTCGAATTCCCATTTCTCATCTCTAAAGTGGAATTACTAATGATAGCCTCTTTCTGTAGAAGAAATCAAGATGCTGTGGGCTGGATGCCCTAATAGAAACAAAACTATTGGAAATGGAAACAAAGAGAGAGAAAAATAAACATTTTCTCAGTTGATGAAAAGCACAATGTTTTCACTTGATTGTAGATATAAACAGGGAATGCCCCCACCCCCATCTCATGTGCTGGTTCCCGCATACAGTGGGTTTTGATGAGTCTGGGGAGCTGGCTGTTGTTAGCTCCTGTCTTACTCCCTTTGGGTTGTTACAGCAAAGTACCAGAGATGGAGTGGTTTATAGAGAACAAAAATTTACTGCCCACAACTCTCAAAGCCCAAGTCTGAGCGAAGGGTGCAAGCATGGCTGGGTTCTTGTGAGGGTCCTCTTCTGGGCTGCAGGTGGCCAACTTCATACTGTATCTTCACACAGGGAAAGTGGGTAAGCTAGCTCTCTGGCCTCTTTTCATAAGGGTACTTATTCCATTCATGGGGACCTCCCCTCATGGCCTTTTACTCCCAAAGACCTAACCTCCTAATATCATTCTATTGGTTTAGGCTACATTTCAACGTATGAATTTTGGACAAAAACCTTCAGTTTGTAACAGCTCGCTTATCATGTGTAGTCAGCTGCTACTGGATATTGTTGAGAAAAGTGCAGTAGGCCACGTTCAAGGGTATCACTTTCATCTGGGACACCACTGTGGCTAAAAAAAAAAACTCATAAACATTTCATTTAGAAATAAAGATCATAAAAACTTCATCCTTTAGACATTCTGTTGGAAAAGCCTTCCGTAAATCATCTGTATGAGAAGGCTGCTGTGAGGCTTCAATGAAATCATGCTTATACAGCATTGAGAATGTTTTTTGACACACAGTAATAGCTTACATTGGAATTTGTATTTCTTAAGTTAGATCTTTGTAACTATAGATAGAAAAAATAATCTCTGTTTATGTTTTTAATTCAAAGTTTTATTGAAGTTAAAACATTATTATTAAAAGGATTGCCTTCTGCTGCATGTGCTGGAGAATGCCTGTGTCCTGTCACCACCCTGGAAATTATGTCATGCTGAATTTGCCCTTTTGAGGGGAAAAGTAACTTCTAGATTGTGCTGATGTGAAAACATATCTATTTGTCTCTTCCCCTCCCAGCACTTTTGGACAGGAGCGTAGTCATTATGATTCTTTTATACATTCCTCCTTAGTAAAGCAATTTTGGTTTGTTTTTCATTTAGCAGTTTCCTTATGATATATGTACCATGCCAGGAACAAGAGAATGGGGGAAGGTTAGAGGAAGAGAGAAACAGAAGTGAACTAGATAAAGACTCTACCCTCAAATTAGGTGTTTATTTATGCATTCATCCCAAATGTATTTATTGGACTTTATGATGTGCCTGAAAAACTGAAAGTCCCTCTCTATGCAATGGTTACACTCTATCAGAAAAAAAAAAAATTCAGATATAAACCACACAAGCTGACGTCTCTAATGGATCTAAGTGAAATACAATTTTGATTCTGGACTATGAAGTTAGATGTAAATAATACAATTTCCTTAGTGGAACCAGTGGAACTACACAAGGGACTATCTCATTAATCATGATCTACTCTTTGTAGTTCACATGGAAAGCTAATTCGGGAAGGAACATTTTCACCTTTCTCCTTTGGCCCAGCAAATGGAAAAGTCATTGGGTGTTGATGCAGAGTGATGTGTGGCACTGGGGACTTGTGCTGTGCCAAGGGAGGGGACCCAATTACTTTCTGTAGCAAAACTAGATTTTTCTTGGACACATTGTTCTAAAACCAAGACTTTCACGGCTTCATTTGGGAACTGATTTTTTTCCAAGCAAAATGAACTTCATATTCTCAAGATGACACTGTTAGCCAATTTTCTGGCTATTTGACTCGAGTTTATCAGTTGGATATTTGAATAACTTTTTTATTCTTTTGTGCCAACACAGTGGGCACAATTCCATTTAAGGAAAAATGATAATAAAGCTGCAATTTATTATTGACATAACCTTAATAAGTACCTAATTATTCTTCCTCAGTTCCAACAACCAGTAAATTCTGAGTCAAGAGGTTTGAATTTTACACATAGTGTGCATTGGCTCTATGACAGGGCAATCACTTAGGAGCAATAACTCTAAATGATAATCAAAATACTCACATGCTTCAGAATTGATAAAGCACATTTCCACCATGGTACCACTTTATGTAATTCTACCCCATTAAAGTAGCCTGTAAGATAAGTGCAGTTATTTCCATCCATTTTAAAACAATAAAATGAAGCTCAGAGTGGTAGTAGGAAGTACTTAGGGGAAGGAAGGAATGAATGCTTGTATTTATTAAGACCTAATTATTTGCTTATTCCTCCATATTATTTTTATCATTTTATTCTTCAGGAAGTGATGTAATTTACGCATTTTATCTTCCATTTCTATTGTTGATAGTAGATATTGAACCCAAATTTCTAAAATGAAACTCCATCCTTCTTTTCCTTATACACATCAGCACTTTTGGACATATAACATGCGGGAAGAAAGAC
The DNA here is from genome assembly GCF_000951035.1 of Colobus angolensis palliatus. Taxonomy (NCBI): domain Eukaryota; kingdom Metazoa; phylum Chordata; class Mammalia; order Primates; family Cercopithecidae; genus Colobus; species Colobus angolensis. The sequence continues at coordinate 489,753 of NW_012118821.1, read as the reverse complement.
AGCAAGAGCTGAATGAAAGTAGAAGTCTGCATACACATCAGGGAGGAAGACAACAGAAATGATGTTATCCAAGCCGTAGGACTTAGGATTTAGGGACAGATCTGTCTTCTTAAGGAATCCTGAAGATAACAAAAAGAGCAGGAAGGTTATGTTTATTTTTTTCCACTGGCCAAGGATTCCTGAAATCTTTTGTGATCAAACACAGTATGAGTTTCACAGCTTGGTTCAGAAAATTTGCATTAGATGAGACTCAGCAGCACACAACAAAAAATACTAAAATAATGGTAGCATATATGTATAAACATGTTTTTTATCTCATATATAAGTTGTTTAAAGACGGAAGTCTTGGAATATAGTGGTAGCAGCACAGTATGAGATACCAAGTTTTCTCTCACCTTGTTCACCATTGTTAAAACTAGAATTCCATGTTCAAGGTCACTTCATGGTCTAAGAAGACCGACAGTATGATCACACCATCACATCTGTATCTCAAGAAGCAGAAAAGGAGGAGGTAGAAAAGGACAAAAATAATACAACACAGCAGTCAGACCCATTTTTCAAATGATTTCCTGGAATTCATCCTTCTACTTATATGTCAGTGGTTGTAACTGAATTAAATGTCTACTTCTAGCTGCAAAGAAGGCTGAAGAACATTCTTTCAGCAGTGCCAACTGTTGCCTTGAATGAAATCGTGGTATGTAACAATGTACAAAGGAAAGAATGGCTAGTGGGTAAGCTACTAGCAGTGTCTGCAAATATACTCACAGGCTTATTCCAGTTCAAGAGGCTAGAGAGATGTGGTGGTGTTTCTTAGGAGGCAGCAGCCAAAGTCCTGAAATCAGATGGAATATGGCTTTGGTGGCCAAAAATACCTGCTGCAGTGTGAATCAAGGAGAGAAATTCTTTATTTAAATTACTTACTTATATCTATTGGAAAATTAACATAATATACTGTGATTTTGTTAGAATGAGGCACATTCCTGCAATCTCCCAGAAATTTGTCATGATAAATATATAAATCAATGCTTTCTTTGCTGTGAATGACACTCCCTTTGTGATATAGTTTGGCTGTGTCCCCACTCAAATCTCATCTTGAACTGTAGTTTCAAAAATCCCCATGTGTTGTGGGAGGGACCTGGCGGGAGGTAATTGAATCATGTGGGTGGTTACCCTCATGTTATTCTTGTGATAGTGAGTGAGTTCTCATGAGTAATGATGGTTTTGTAAGAGGCTTTTCCCCCTTTTTCTGGACACTTCTCCTTCCTGCCACCATGTGAAGAAGGACATGTTTGCTTTCCATCATTACTGTAAGTTTCCTGAGGCACCCCCAGCAATGCTGAATTGTGAGTCAATTAAACCTCTTTTCTTTGTAAATTACCCAGTCTTGGGTATGTCTTTATTAGCAGTGTCGTAACAGATTAATACACCTTGAATAGTTTCAAGCATAAACAAAGACCCTGGAAGACGGTACCATCAAATTCGATGACATGTACTTATCTACTTTAGAGTTCTAAGTAGTACTAACAAGGACCAGAGTGTGTTTACAGCTAATCTAGGGAGATGGAAAAAGCCTTGGTTATAGTACAGTCTTCAGATGGCCTATGAAAGACAGCCTGCAAATCCAACATTTGAATGCTTGCTCCTTGAGAAAGCATTCTTTTTGCCATTTCTGGGTTATCTCTGTAAACCAGAAGAAAGTTGCATTTCACTAAGCTCAAATATATAATAAAACGTGCTGTAAATCTAGTCTAAGAAACTTCAACTTGTCATTTTGCTGGTCTCTGAAGTATTAAATTATTATGTAGCACATTTGACTGTGTGTTAAGACACTTGAAAATTGTCTGTCAAATTATATACAGAGTAAAATTCAAATCAAATATTTGAAGAAATGCCAAAGTACACCACAGTAGTAGAGTGCTATGAAACCGAATTTGAAATTAGATGTTGAATGATGCTCTTGATCTCCAAGGTTGTATGCCTAGAGTTCATAGAAGTGTAGCTTGGGAGAGACGTTTGGAGTGGAGGAGGTCTCATTAGTGCTGAATTCAATGACATTGTGGTGACAGGGATTACCCTGGCTATATCCCAAAGCCTAACTTGGGACACTGGGAAAATCAGGAAATCAAGATATTATGTAAAGGAATTGGGCTGGGTTTGGAAGACTTGTATACATTATTGGGGTAAATTTGGGAATAGAAAAATACAGATTTCTGTATCTTGTGTCAGGTTCTGTTAAACACAACTTTCCTCTTATAAACAGCTATAGGGCACATGATATAACAAATGCAATTAAACCTAAGGGGCCAGTTGTTTAACACTGGATTCCATCAGATGAGATGAGCCTCCGTGGTAGGAGATACAGTGTCCCAGGAGCCCTGTATGAATATCTACACCTATAATTTCAGGGTTGTTGTAAAATCTAACTCAAACAATTTTACATAACTTCTTTGTTTTATTTTATTTTTAATTGGCAAATAATTATTGTACATATTCATGGGGTACAATGTGATGCTTCAATATATTGATATAACTATAGCTTTGTACTCCTTGACCAATATTTTCCCTTTCCCTTTCCACCCCTTCCTGCTCCAACATCTAGTAATCACCTTTCTACTCTGTACTTTGATTTCAGATGTTTTAGATTACTCATAATGAGAAAATATGGTATTTGTCTGTCTGTGCCTTATTCCATTTAACATATTTTTCTCTAGGTTCGTTTATGTTGTCTCAAAGGTAAGTATTTTATTATGGCTGAATTCTATTCTATTGTGTATATATGCCATATGTTTTAGTCAATTCATCTGTTGATAGACACTTAAGTTATTTTGTATCTTTGCTATTGTGCATAATGCTACAATGAACATGGTATTGCAGGCATTTCTTCAGCTTAATTATTTTAATTCATTTGGGTGTAGACCCAATTGTGGGATTGCTGGAACTTATGGTAGTTTTATTTTTAGTTTTCTAAGGAACATCCATACTGCTTTCCATGAGGGCTGTACTAATTTGCATTCCTATCCACAGTGTACCAGTGTTTCCCTTTCTCTATATCCTCATCTGAATCTGTTATTCCCTCCCTTTTTAATAAAAGTCATCTTAACTGGAGGGAGATGATATTTCATTGTGGTTTTAATTCATATTTCCCTGATGATTAGTCATATTAAGCATGTTTTCATATATCTGTTGGCCATTTGTGTATCTTCTTTTGAAAAATTGCTATTCACAAATGTTGTCCATATTTTAATTGAATTATTTGTTCTGGTTTTGTTTTGCTATTCATTTGTTTGAGTTTTTTTATACTCTGATTACTAATCTATTGTTAGACAGGTAGCGTGCAAGTGTTGTCTCCCATTTTGTGGATTGTCTCTTCACTTTGTTATTTTCTTTGTTGTCCAGAAATTTTCTAGCTTGATATAATCCTATTTGTATATTTTTGCTTTTGTTGCTTGTGCTTTTGAGGTCTTATACCAAAAAAATTTTTACCTAGACCAATGTCCTAGGTCATTTCTGCAAATATTTCTTCTAGTAGTTTCATAGTTTCATGTCTCCATGGGGGCTTCATCCCTGCATCTGATTTCTGCCTGAACATCCAGGCATTTCCATACATCCTTTGAAATCTAAGCAGAGGTTCCAAAACCTCAATTGTTCATGTCTGTGCCGGCCCCTCCAAGGCCCAACACCACGTGGAACACCCATGGGGACCCAGCACCCTCTGAAGCAATGGCCTGAGCTCTACCTTGGTCCCTTTTAACCACAACTGGAGCTGGAGCAGCTGGGACACAGGGCACCATGCCTCGAGGCTGCAAAGAGCAGAGAGTGTGTCCCTGGGCCAAGCCCATGAAGCCATTTCTTCCTCCTAGCCCTCTGGGCCTGTGATGGGTGGGACTGTCATGAAGACCTCTGATATGCCTTGGAGACATTTTCCCCATTGTCTTGGCAGATAATATTGGACTCCTCATTACTTATGCAAATTTCTGCAGCTGGCTTGAATTTCTCCTCCCAAAATGGGTTTTTATTTTCTACCATATGGTCAGGCTGCAAATTTTCCAAACTTCTACCCTCTGTCACTTCTTGAATGCTTTGTTTGCTTAGAAAATTCTTCTGCCAGATATTCTAAATCATCTGTCTCAAGTTCAAAGCTCCACAGAGTTCTAGAGCAGGGGCAAAATGTTCCCAGTCTCTTTGCTAAAGCATAGCAAGAGTGGCCTTTGCTTCAGTTACGAAGAAGTTCCTCATCTCCATCTGAGACCACCTCAGTCCAGACTTCATTGCCCACATGATTTTCAGCATTTTGGTCAAAACCACTCAACAAGTGTCTAGGAAGTTACAAACTTTGCCACGTCTTCCTGTCTTCTTCTGCGCCCTCCAAACTGTTTCAACCTCTGTCTGTTACCCAATTCCAAATTCACTTCCACATGTTCATGTATCTTCACAGCAGTGATCCACTACTTTAGTACCAATTAACTGTGTTAGTCCATTTTCACACTGCTATAAAGATACTATCTGAGACTGGGTGATTTATAAAGAAAGATTTAATGGACTCAGCTCTGCAATAGCTTGGAGGACCTCAGGAAACTTACAATCATGGTGAAAGGGGAAGCAGGCATGCCTTACATGATGACATGTGAGAGAGAGAGCATGTGAGAGTGCAGGAAAATTTATCATTTATAAAACCATCAGATTTTGTGAGAATTCACTGACTATCATGAGAACAGTATGGGGGAAGCCTTCTCCATAATCCAATCACTTTCCTTTCTCAACACATGGGGATTAAAGGTCCCTCCCTTGGCACGTAGGAATTACAACTTGAGATGAGATTTGGGTAGGGACACAGAGCCAAACTAGATCAGCTTTGTAGATGTGGGATGAGATTGGCTGATATCTCTGATTGAACACTGCAACTGGTAGGAACAGGGGTACCACCAATACCCATGAGCTGGTTAATTTCTTTGTTTCTACCTTACAGATGGGTGGTAAAACTGTACCATTTTCCCAGTATTCCCTATAGGTGAGAATTGAGTAGGTGTCCTGGGAAGTGCCTCAGAATGCTAATAAGGCTGGTTGCCTCCCTCCTGTTCTCTTTTTTTTCTGAAGAAACTGTAAGCCTAGGGAAATACTCTCTGTCTGGCATTGTACCAACGTGGGGATGAAGGAGAGTGTGGTATGGTTGTACTGAGACCATTCTTGCCCTCTAATTAGGATTTTTTTCAGTTCTGTGTACCATGCAAGTGTGTCAAGCTTGTTTCCAGGTGTTGAGGTTTCCAAAGTGATGTTCTTATCTGTGCATCGTTGGTAGTCAAACTTTCTGTAGGAGGAGGGAAGGCTAAACTTCCTATTCCATCACCTTGCTTATGTCACTCCTGGAAATATATTTTAAATGGTTCAGTGGTCTTTGCATATATCATATTAATGTTCACATCTAAATGAGATTCCTCAGCCCTGTAGTTTGATGACTGATATGGTTGGCTGTGTCCTCACACAAATCTTATCTTCAATTTTAGCTCCCATAATTCCTATGTACTGGGGGAGTGGCCCAGGGGGAGATAATTGAAGCATAGTGGTGGTTTCCCCCTTTCTGTTCTCATGGTAGTGAATAAGTCTCACAAGATCTGGTTTTATAAAACGGGCTTCCCCTTTGGCTTGGCTCTCATTCTCTCTTGCCTTATGCCAAGGCATAACTTGGCATAACTTTTAACTCTGTAATATGAAGAAACCGCTAATTCCCTCTGAGTCTTACTTTCTTATTTGCATTACCAGAATTCATATTTCTACCCTTTTTATATCCAAGAACAGGATAATGTAAGAAAAGTGGTTCCGATATTGTAGAGCACAATTAATGTAAAAGCTGCAATTTGTCTCAGCTCCATACCAGCTACAAATGTCGAATATCGATTCTATGAAATGTTGTAGCGCATAACGAATAATATTTTGTTCTCATTGCTGCTTTTGCAATACACTGGAGGAAAGGTTTGCCACTGCAAAAACTATCACAACTGAGACTCCTCTTCCTCAACTCACTCCTCCCTGCCCTTCCCCACCCCATCCCTCCCTATGCATCTCTCCGCAACAACCAAACTGCTTCTGTGAGCAGGTAAAATTCCAACAACTGGGATTTTAATACAGGCTGCTCCACTTATTCCTGTGAGAAGTGAATCACTCTCCTTATGTCTCTAATCATTAGTAAAAGGGCCAGTTAAGACACACAGCACAGCATCACTATGATGCTGTAAAAATGCCTAAAACGTGTAAAACTGATGTGGCTTTGAAACAGTAATATGACTGCTATGTGGTAAAAGCTCAATAAATGGTTGCTAATACTATTGCTCCACTTTGTTTATTTGTTTGCTCAGCAAACTACAAAAAAAATCATTTTAATCATGCCAGTCAGGCATAAAATAGTGAGTGGGAATAAATGTCTCAATTTATGTACATATTTTCTCTCTTTTATTGTGGATACAACTTCAAGACAAGTTCTTTTCCTCGTTGTCTCTTAGTGATAATCGAACTATTCCTGCTTTATTTCAAGCATAAATGTATTCTCTTTCATCTTCAAGGGTGTGAAAGCAATGAAGATTAAATGTAATTTGTTAGCAAATCCTTGGGAAAGGATTTCCCCACTATGGGGCTAATGCAGGGGGCTCTGTTGTGTCATGTGATTGACACGGATGTGCACAGGTGCATCAGAGATTCAGTCCTCTCCTCCATGCTACCCTGGGTACTGAAATTGGACAGTGGTCAGATGCTCATTTATTCTGTGTGTTCTGGGGCAATGCGTTTTATTTTCCAGAACTTCTTTTTTGAAAAACAAATAAAGGACAAGTACAAAAGTAATTCTCTGAGGCACCAAATCAAACATATTAATAATACCAAATTCTGAAAATATTTTCTTGTCTATTAAAAGATAAAATGCTAGTGTTATGCAAGAAAGTATACTTCTATTAGTAACAATGACAACTGACAGTAATAAAGGTAGAGTGCATGCATTTTTAGTTATTTAAGAAAGAAAAGGGTTACAAGAATAGGTTCCTTCATGATACACGCTTGGTTATTCATTGATAATCACAATTTAAAGGCTGAACGAATTCCTACATTCTCCAATTAGGTTAGATATGAATAATAAAGTACAAAATTCCTGTTCATATACAAGAGTCTTGACAATTCCACAGCGAACCTTTAAGCTTGAGAATTTATGATATGTTTATGTGGTCTTTTGAAGGCTAAACACTCTTTTATAGCATCAATAGTTAACTTTTCCAGCTCGGAGTGAGCTGAGTCAAATCCAAGCTTTTACATGAGTTGTACTTACTTAACTGATTTTTGGAACTTGCTTCACTGATTTTTCTCTCTGTGTGTCAGAACCTTGGAACCAAATAGGATTCACCAAATTTGTTATCTGTACATGCCCTGTGTGTTTCTAATTTAATTTTGCATGTACTCATGTACATATAATTGCACGAAGGCACTCATATGATTGTAATATGCACACTGATATCACTGTTTTGTAGTTATTCGGTCTTAGTTTGTATCTCCCCCTTTCATTTTCTGTCTTCTAAACTTACCCTTTTGTTACAAACTAAATAATTCACAATGGTAAAATAACATTAGTTTGTTGGCATCAATTACCTGGTTTGAGACATTACCTGTGTGTGTGTGTGTGTGTGTGTGTGTGTACTTTTAAGTGCGTATCTATATGCTCTAATATACTCTGAAACTCATACATTCTTTACTTCTTGCTTATTTTTTTTATGTGAGACCATGTTATAAACTTTTCTGCGTCTTGCTTTAATAACTGCACAGTATTCAATAGTTCAGTGGTGATTCTAGCATAATTTATTCTAACAATCTCCTGTTGATGGACTTGCACTATATTTCTAAGTGTTTCCCTCCATAAAACAATTCCGTATCTATACCCTGACATATTTGTGTTTTCATTTTGTGGAACTGATTTCCAGAAGTGGGACTGCAGGGTCAAAGGCAATATTTATTTTTATATGTTCATCCATGTTGCTAGAGTACTGTTTAAAAACTGTGTAACAATTCAAATTTCTGTCACAATGTGTGAGGGAAATAGTATTGATAATACACAATATTATCAGTCCTGGCAATACTGTGTATTGAAGCTCTTATATTAGTAAATTGTACCAGTATTTTAAATGTAAAGAAATATGTTACTATTAATTTGATTTGCATTTCCTTGAAACTAGTGACTTTGATTATTTTTTCATATGTGCATTGCTCATTTGGATATGCTGTTTTATTTTTGGCTTCTTTATATCTTTTGGCCACTTTTTCCATTTTGTTTTCTGTACTGTTTTGTACGTATATAAAAGCTTTTGGCACATAATATGTATGTATATATATAAATCTTTTATTTGTATTGCATCTTTAAAGATCCGTTGTCTGATTGTTGACCCTTTTTAATCACAATGTAAGTTACCATTAACAAGTTTTTCATTTGTATGACGTCAAATACATTTACACTTTCTTGTACATCCTCTGAGTTTCTTATTTTGATTGAAATATTTTTTTAATTTCTAGATGATATTTATAGTCACCTTCAATTCTTACATGATTTCTCAACTTTTACTTTTAGTTGTGGAATTTGTTTTTGCGTGGTTAAAAGAAAAAGTAGGATCCAAAGTTGTTTTCGTATGGTTAAATTTGTCAGAATCAAAATGGAGTGACTTGTGTCAAATCCTGATAAAATGGAGCCAGGAAGTCATACAGGGAACTTTTCACACACAATTGCCTCTTAACAAGACCTATCACAAATAGCTCTGCTGAAAATCAAAACCTTAGGCAAAAAATACTCCTATGAGGACATCTGCCTGGCAACCACTTGCTTAACCTTGGCTTGAGAACCACCCTTGTTATTGATCCTTGTAGCCAAGGATAATTGTTTCTAAACAGCTTATATAAACCTATTTATTTTTCTTTTAAAACCCTTCGTCTTTCTTTACCTCCCAGAATACACGCATACATCTTCCCACTGCAATGTTTATTCCTGAAAAACTTGGTACCTTTGAAGAATCTCTGTTTTTCTAAGTTGATGATTAAGATTATAGTAAGTCATTTCTACCATTGTATTTTCCACCCTGAAAAAGAATAGTACCTCTATTATATTAAGTTATCATATATACTGTGATTTAATTTTTAACTTTCCATTTTCTTTGATTGATTCATGTATCTATTTTTATACAAAGAATACATAGATTTAACTTCAGCATTTTTATAAATTATTATACTGCTGACTAAAGCAAGTTCTTGCTTTAATGTTCTCTTCCACTAATCTCTTGTTTCTTCTGAGGAGCTTTTCCTTCCATATAATAATTCAGATTATTATTTCCAATGCCAAAACGCTATGTTGAGTTACTAATTAGAATTAACATAAATTTAGATATTAATCTTGTAAAAATCGACATTTCATTTAGTCTTAAAATGAAGACTATGATATGTGTTTCTTTTGTGCAGAACTTATTTTATATCTATAAATACATTTTTTATTTAGTGCTTCATTCAGGACCTTATACTTTACAACTTATTTCTAGCCAGCATATAATTTTGAATGCTAGGAAATAGAATATTTTCCCTGATTCCCTTTCTAAGAGTTTTGCTAGAAAATAGACCAACTGTTGATTTTAATGTGAGAAATTTCATGGCAGAAAAATCTGGATTTTTTTGGTATTAATATCATAGAGAAAAATACTTATTTTCCAATGTTTATATCAGCAATCTTATTTTTCTAAGTGCATTTTCTAGAACCTAATAGGCACAATTTAAATGAAAATGATGATGGTAGGTGTACAGTTTCTGATTTTAATTTAAATAGTTTTATTGTTTTACCTTTTAGGATAACAACAAACGATGACTTTTATTAGTGTTTACTATACTAAAATTCCTCATTTGTAGCTATGATTATATGATCTTTCTTTGATGTATTGATGTACTACTAGAATAAGCTCTATCTGCTTATAGTTTATTGTTTTGCTGACAATGTACTTGCTTCTCTTTAATAATGCTTTATTCTTGATTTGAAATTATTGCTTCCACATTCACAAAAATACTATTCCACGTTGTTCTTAATAAAAATATTTTTACCTAGTTATTGTATTAAAGATATCTTGGTTTTACAAAAGGTATCAAGGATTCTTAAATCTTTTCCTAGCTCCAGGAATTACTTAAATAACAGTTTAATTATCTGTTCTTTTGAAACTAAGTAAAACTCAATTATTAATCCAGCAGATCCTGGTAACAGTTTCAATGAACAAAGTTTTCAAATACTTTGTAATAATTAATCTTTGTATTTTGACTTATTTGAGGTTCATTTTATTTTTGCCATGAAATTTAGATCATTATTTGCTAGGAATTATAGATTTCTCTTAGGATTTCAAATTCTTTTGACAATATATCCTTTCCAGTATTTACATTTATTCTATTACATTTATTCTACTCTATTCTAGTGCAGCTTTTAACATTATTTATCCCGATGGTAGGCCACATATAAGATCGCCAGATGATCCCTATCTCTCAGTGTTTGTGCTCTCATGTGATCCCCTCCCATTGAGTACCGGATGGATCTGTGTTTTGCTTTGAACAAACAGAACACAGCAAAAATGACGGGTGTGGTTGGGTTATGAAAAGACTCTCTCAGACTCTCGCTGGCTTCCTCTGAGGGAAACTAGCTACCGTGCTGTAAGCAATCGTATGGAGAAGGCTGTCTGGCCAATGGCTAAAGGAAGATGCCTGTTAAAAGCCAGGAGGACATAGAGGCCCTCAGCCAAACAAATGGAGAAGGACTGAGTGTTGCTGACAATAACGTCAAGAATTTTAGAAGTGGATTATCCTCTCCTTCAGACAAGACTGCAGCCCAGATGACATCTTGATTATCACCCCGCGGGAAATCTTAAGTCAGAGGCACTCATCCCAGGCCCAAATTCCTGACCTTCAGACACAGGAAAATCAATGTGGGAGGGGTAATTTGTGATCTGAGAAATGGAGAACTGACACAAATTCTTTTCACTAGTAATTTTTACCTTGGTTTATGTTGTTGTTTCAAATTTCTTTTCAAAATTTAGAATTTTATTTTATTACATATATTAGACAAGTCTTAATTTAGACGGATTTTAAAAAAACGAAAATATGTATTGTCAAAGAAGGACATAATTATGCAGGCCAAACTGGTTGGTGAGTTCATGAACTTGTGAGAGACCCTGGCTCTTTTGAGCTTACTCCTCTAGTTGTAGGCATCTTCTCTCCTTTTGGTACAAGTTCTACCAGGTGAAAAGGTGGGAGAAGAACCAGAGAAGTGCCAGGGATTTAAGGTATTAAACAATATTTTTATGATAGCAAATTGACTGGATATTTTGCCATGTATCTGGAAAGTAGGTAGGAATATGATAACGTTTCAGCAAAGCAGTCATGTGACCATTGCTACCATGGTAACGGAGTTTGTTACCATAAAGCAGGGTCAACAAACTACCACCCATGGTCCAAACCCAGCCCATTGTCTGCTTTTATAAATATAATTTTATTGAAACATACCCACACCTCACCATTTATTGTTTTGTTTTCTATGGCTGCTTTCACATTATAATAGCATAGATAAATGGAGACGGAGAGCATAAAATCTGTAAGAAATTTATTGGCAGGCCCTTTACAGAAAATGTTTGCCAACCTCCCATTTAAGAGACGATAGAATAGATGTGGGAACTAATCTATAAAGTCAGGACAAGGAGCATAGCAGCAGAAAAAGCTTTCCATATTTGATATAATAAAAGTGCAGGGATTTCAGGTAGGTAAATGATGACACAAAGGTAATTAATCATATCAGTTAATAATTGCACCATAGTACTGTGCTAAGCACACATCCACGGAATCTCTGTGCCATACAATGATGAGTATCTGTTTGGCTCATGAGACGGAAGGTTGGATGGGATTCAGATAACGTAGGACAGGCCCAGGTTGGCTTCCAGGCCCAGGTTGGCTTCCCTGCTGGTACCTGCTAGGCCTACTCATAGGTCTGCCTGTACAAACTAGTATCTGGTCATCTAGGCTGGGTGTGGCTGGTGGCACTGCTTCGTGTTTGTCATTACCTTTTTCATAACTACAGGTTGGGGTGAGGATATTCTTCTCCTGGTAATGTCAGAGAAAAAAAGAAGAAACAAACATTAAAATCCTGCTGAGGCCTTTACTTAACATTGGTATATCATTTCATCTTTATTCTATTGGTCAGAGTAAGTCAAATAGACAAATCCAAAGTCAAGAGGCAAGAAGTATACCCCAAAGTGAGTAGATGCTGCTAAGTGTTGTAGCATAGGAAAGGAAAACCATGGGATGCAGAATTGGAATTATAACACAGCCTCTGATATCAGTCTGAATGGATTCTTCCCATAGGGCTACCTGGGGAGATGTGAAAATTGTCTGAAGTGTGCGTTTCCTGCCACCAGAGAGTTGCCCAGTGCAAAGGTGTCCATGACAGAGCAAGGGACAGACATATTTCTAAGGAAGCTACAGCTGTGTACACTCAAAATTTACTGTTTGAACTCCTGCCCCACAGAGAGTATGCTGACTAGGTACTGTTGGGTAAGCGAACACCACAGACAGTAGAATTCATTTCTGTCTTCTCTAATCTTTGCACCTCCTCCTGCCCTACCCACCTGCTGCATGAAGTGTGGAGGCAGATATATATGAAAAATAAATACTGAAGGGACCACTATTTTATTTCTCCACTTTATATTCTTTAGTTTGGGGAAAAGGAGATGTTATGAACTAGACTGAAGATTGAAATCTTGGATTTTCCAGAATCCAGAGTGCTTTCATTTCCAAAACGACATGTGTTCTTATGACTAAAAAGTGATTGGGAAACCTATGGGCTATGTCTAAAATACCTTCAACAGGGAATGGAGGGAGAACCTATGCAACATGTCTCAAGGCACCAGTTGGTGAAGAAAAATAAACTTTAAACAATTTTTGTTGCTATTATTTTCATAAATCTTTGAATTAAGCCTTTTCATTAAATGAATTATAAGAGTAAATCTACCATGGTAGTCTATGATCTGTTAGAAGAAAAATTTACTTAGACTCAATGATTCAACAACAAATGGCATTTAAAGTATGAAGCTTCAATGCACATTTTTTGTTGTTATTAATGTGTTACTGGCATGAACTCTGAAAGAATGACATGGAGTTCCTCCCCTACCTCAAGGCAGCAGTTTTGGGATCCTCCCATCTTATTCTTTTTTTTTTTTTTTTTGAGACGGAGTCTCACTCTGTTGCCCAGGCTGGAGTGCAGTGGCGCCATCTTGGCTCACTACAAGCTCCGCCTCCCTGGTTCAAGCCATTCTCCTGCCTCAGCCTCCAGAGTAGCTGGGACTACAGGTGCCTGCCACCACACCCGGCTAATTTTTTTGTATTTTTAATAGACACGGGGTTTCACTGTGTTAGCCAGGATGGTTTCGATCTCCTGACCTCGTGATCCTCCCACCTCGGCCTCCCAAAGTGCTGGGATTACAGATGTGAGACACCGTGCCCGGCCAGGATCCTCCCATCTTATTCTAAGAGGGCTAATGAAATAATATAACTTGGAGCTGTCCCTGTGAGATCAGAAGGACCGGAAGATTAATCCCAATGCGAACTTCTGTATTCCTGATACTGTGGTTACCTTTGGTCTCATTCGATTGATGGTTCAACAATGAACTGATGAAAATGCAACCTTGGTTGAGTCTGAATTGTTGTTGTCATGAATTCTTCCTCTGTGTTAGCCCTGTGGCTGGTCAGGCTTAATCCCCAGGTCACAATGTTGTGGTAGGGTTAAACTGACAACAGAGGGGATAGAACTTGGATTATTATTATCATCGCCACCACAATGAGTCAGAGCTGTTCATCTTTGATCAGGATTTGGTGACAGGAGGAGTAATTTCATTTATAAACATCCCTAAGTAAAGCCATCAGGGGAAAGAGAGTAGAACTGTATCAAAAGTATTAGACATACACAGAAAGTACTCAATAGTTGATGCAGTTTGTCTGTGTCCCCACCCAAATCTCATCTTGAATTGTGGCTCCCATAAAACCCACATGTCATGGCAGGGATCTGGTGGGAGTAATTGAATCATGGGGCTAGTTACCCCCATGCTGCCGTCCTCCTAATAGTGTATGAGTTCTCATGAGATCTGATGAGAAAGGGGCTTTCCCCCAGTTGGCTCAGCACTTCTGCTTCCTGCCACCATGTGAAGTAGGATGTGTTTTCTTCCCCTTCCTCCATGACTGTGTGTTTCCTGAGGTCTCCCCAGCCCTGCGGAACTGTGTTCCAAGTAAGTGTCTTTCCTTTATAAATTACCCCACCTCAGTATTTCTTCATAGCACCATGAGAACGAACTAAGACAGTAGTGACGGCTGAGTTGAGGAATAAATGAAGGAGCCAAATATGATGTTAGACTTCGTCTTTTCTCCACCTCAGTCCTCTGTACAATTCCAATTTGCTTCTCTGAAGGAAAGGGAATAAGGATGGAATTACAAACACATCTGAAATTCTTATTTGTAATTTAAACAAAGCTTATCGTGGGTCTCTTCTTTATTTCTTCACATTGACACCCCACTTACGCCCTAATTCCCATTTCAGTCTCTCCTCCTTCCCACTTACCCTCTTCATAGCACCTAAATATACAGAGTGTTGTAGGGAAGGAATAGAACTAATCACTTTGAATGCATTACCTCATTAAGCCTCATAATAAATTTATATAGAAACTATCATTATGCACATTCTATAGATGAAGAGAGTGGAGTTAGAATATATAAGCAGGTTTCCCAAAGCCTATTCTTAGGCCTAGGAGTTTGGATTGGTTCTACCCCTGATGCACAACCATACTGGTATATTGGCTTCAAGTATGGTTCATATGGTAGTATATGTTCAGCTTAAAATCCTTCTATTTTCTTCTCTTCAAAAAGAGCAACAAATCGTCAACAGAACAGTTAAGATGCTTACTATTTCCTTTTATGATAATTAAGTGCAGTGCACAGCGTGGTACCAGGGAAGAGCTGGGGCAGGGATGTGATGTGTGACCTGTCATGATTTCAATTATCCCTTCCCATATTTTTATAAGAACTATCAGCATTTTTAACCCCGTGTATATGCAGCTTCAACTCATTCTATCAGGTAACTACTGTTAAAACTCTCGCACATTTCACTGCTACCATTGCATGTTTCTCCAACCTAGAACTTTGGCGTTTCTTGTTTTGTAATCACCTAACTCCAGCCTCGACTGCAGCCATCCCATGGTTGTCTTCCCTCTGTGTGTTTCTGTCCTCACATGAGAATTTCCACTTCTTATAAGAACACCAGTTGTATTGGATTAAGGGCCCATACTGTTCCAGTATTATCTTATTTTAACTAGTTACAGCTAGAAGGTCCCTATTTCCAAATAAAGCAACATGCACAGAGACTACGGGTCAGGGCTTCAACATATATTTTTGGATAACACATTTAGCACATAGTAGTGATGCTAGAAAATTAACATTTTTTTCTATAATTTGACACAGTTTTAGGTTCAGGCCAAATGATCTCTGACTTCTTTTACAATTCTAATAGGCCTTGTCCCTGAAAGTTCTTTTTGTTGACATTTTTTATAATTTGAATAATTTTTTTATTTGAAAGGACTGGAAAAAATTACTGTATTCTCATGCATACACACACACAGACACACACACACACACACACACAAAGATTCAGTGAGCATAGCTTGAAGTATGCACAGCACTGATGGGAACAGAAAAGAAAAATATTTAAGATCCGTCAAGGTTACAATGGACTGCCAGAGACTTACATACTGCCTTGTTTCTAAGATCAGCTGCTAGACAGCTTACAAGAGTTTTGTTTGCACAAAGATTAATTTATTATTTATGAAATTAATAATTTATTAATTTCATTAATTCATGAAAGCCCATAAAACATATTTGTAGGTGGTTGTTAATGTTTATTGAAGTGTGTGTGTGTGTTCGTGTATGTGTGTGTTTGTCCACATTTTACCATAGCCCAAGATCCTTAGGAATAAATTTCCATCATCCTTTAGCTTTCTTCTTCTTGAGATCTTATTATCTGAATGACTTTATACATACTAAAAAGTAATCAAAAAATTTCAGGAGTGTAGCTGCCTATATGTTGGATGATGACTGTATGGTGTTTTAAACATTTGGCCATAGATAATGAAAGCTTATTCATCTCAGTTCTTTCAGTGAGTATTACACTGGGGCGTGACTGAATCTGATGTGTGCTCAGAACACAAATGAAAGCCAAAAGTTTACCACAGGATTTTTCATCCCATTATTATGATTTTTGCTTCATGGAAGGACATGCAGGAGAATTGAACAAGAGGAAAGAGGAGGAAGCACTAACGTTTGCTCATACTAGGATTAGAGGAAAGCACTGATTTTTGTGTGTGTGACAAGTGTTTTGTATGCTCATCGCATTTTCACCTATGGGTACATTCTCCGATTGTTCTCATGTTATCAAAAAATAAATCGAGGCTTCTAAAATTAATTCATTAGCTTCTGATTAAACAAGTGATAGAATATGGACCAAAATTTGGACTAAGTCATGTGCCACTGATCATACAAGTGGTAGAAAATGGAGCAAAAATTTGGACTAAGATTTGTTAGACCCCAAATCCTTAGCAGACTTTTCTCTAGGCCACTGTTGTATGTGTGTATCGCTGTGTGTGTGTATCGCTGTGTGTGTGTGTGTGTGTGTGTGTGTGTGGAGTCTGTGCAGGAAGAGACAGAGGCAATCACTGTCACCCAAAGGAAGCCAATGTGGCAAGAATGTTGTCAGGACACTTTACATTTTCCTCTTTATATCTTGCTCTAAAGATTCTTCAGCTCAGATTGCTCCTAGGGAAATTTTGAGGTGTTTAAAAGTATGAGTCTGTTGACCTGGATAAAAAAAAAATGCATGGGTAGTGGGTTATAATAAAGAAGTTATTGGCATTTGTATTAATCAATTTCTATTGGTTTCAAAAAACAGAACCAATGGAGTAGCTATAGCTACAGATGGAGACAAAGAAAGAGAGAGAAGGGAAGAGAGAGGGGGGAGAGAAAGAGATTACAGGAAATTGGTTCAAGTGATTTCAGGGTCTGACAAGTCCCAAGATCCTCAGGGTGAGTCAGCTAGCTGGATTACCATGAAAGCCAGTAGTATAGTTCCACTCAGAGTCAGAAGGCCTAAAAACCAGATGATGTAAGCTGATGGCATAGTTCCAGGCTAAAAGTTGATAACCTTGATACCTAGGGAAAGCCGATCTTTCAGTTTGTGTCTGGATGCAAGAAGAAACTGATGTAACAATCTGAAGGCCACCAGGCAGAATAAACTGTCTTTTACTTAAGGTAGATTGAGACTATATTCTCTTCAGACTTTCAGCTGATTTAATGAGGCCCACCCACATTAACATAGTAATTTGCTTTATTCAGTCTACAAATTGAAATGAGAATATCATCTCAAAACACCATCACAGAAGCATCCTGAATAATATTTCACCAACTGTCTGGGCACCCTGTAGCCCATTCAAGTCGATGCGTGTTTATGATTTACATATTTATGTCCCCTGAACATTCAGATTTTCAAATCCTAACAGCCACATTGAAGGTTTTACAAGGTGGAATCTTTGGGAAGTAATTAGGTCATCAGGTCAGAACCTTTATAAATGGGACTAGTGCCCTTAAAAATAGGTTCAAAGGAGCTCATTCACCTCTTCCACCAGGTAAGATACAGTTAAATCTCCATCTATGAGGGAATGGGTCCTCCCCAGACAGAAAATATATCTGAGTCCAGATCTTGGACTTCCAAACTTCCAGAAACATGAGAAATAAATGTATGTTATTTATAAGCCACCCAGTCTAAGGTATTTTATTATAACAACTTGAATGGACTAAGATAACATATAAAATTAACCATCATAGAATTGGCAAACCTTTCCTTTCAAAAAATGATGTTCATTCAATTTGTTCACATGGATAGTCTTATTTAGACCTAAAGAAAAAATAGCTATAAATTGAATATTAAGAAATATCTTACACTGTTTCTGCAATAAACCTGCCTTTTCCTCTTTGCATCTAATTAGAGTTCTCTGAAATTCTCCGTAAGCATTATTTCCCACTGTTTTTTTCCCCACACGTGCAATGTGCTACAAATGCCAGAACACTCATATGCCCTGAATACCCCATGCAGCCATGCACTCATATGCCCTGAGCCTTTGATCGTGCTGTGCCCTGTGCATAAAGAGACCTTTCCTGCCCCCATTCTCTATCTGAAAGAAACCTGCCTGATTTTCAAAGGCCAATACATGTATCCCCTCCTTTGTGAAGCGTTTCCTCTGTCCTTGACCAACAAAATTGACCAGTCCCTCTACTTGATCAGAGAATACTGTTCAAACTACTAGCACGATGTCTGCCCTGACTGTTAGTTGTAAGGAGGCACATTGTCCATAGTTCAGCCTATCAATCCATAACGGCCAGCCTGACCACTCCAGCTCGCTTGGCAACAGCCCCTCAGTGCTTTTTTACTTTGTTCCCAACATGCTTCCTTTGGTTCATGTCTCCACCTGCCTCTGCCTGTGGCTTCTGCTTCTCCTTTGTACATTTTGTATTGAGATTTGTCCCTGCTGATTTTGGCTTCTGGGGTACCCCAAATAATCATTATTTTCTATATTGCTACACTATTCAAGAATGCTTTGAGCAAGACCCTCCCAGAGGGCCAAATCCTCAGCTGGGGCCTTCTTCACCTCTCTACGTGTGAATTCATTCACAGCGAACTCATCACTCTAATTGCTACCTATGTAATTATTTCTCTCCTGTTAGATGGCGAGCTCTTTTTGTGTAGTATTTTTATCGCATCCGTGTTTCTCTTGTGATTTCTTTATGTTTATCATAACTTTTATGCTTAATAAATGTATGACCTGGATTAAAATAAGTGTATTTTTATTGTGAGTGTCCTCTTTACTCCTCTCAGCTTCTAAATTCTTGCTCTCCTTTCAGTGCTAATTCTAGTCTTCCCGGATTACCGCAGCTGGAGGTGATTTGTTCTGAACTGGATTCCTGTCTTCCATAGAAAGCAGATGTTACTCTTTTGACTGACTGTGGCCTTCTGCTTTGTCTCGCTGCTGAGTGGAAAAACTCCATGAGCCATCACTGTTTCACTCCTTTCATACCTCTATACAACACTGATGAGAGTACAGGAATTCGTGTACCTGAAGTACATGAATTTCATGGACTGAAAAACTGGTTTGACTTTGCTTTCTTTGAGTTATACGCTATGCTGAATGCAGATAACCCACAGTAATAAGTGGTATGCAACCACTTGTCACATTCTTATTTACTGTTTGAGTCTGCTACTCAGGCATTTGTGAGCATCTTTTAGGATAGGGGAAATAATTAATCATGTCTGTAAACCTAGCATTTCACATGTGCCTGGAACTGAACAGTGACTAGGTCAAGACTGAATGATTATTGATACATTAGGACAATCTTCAAATTGCAACTTAATTACATAATAAAGGAGGAAAGATAATTCACATTCATCGAATATCTGCTTTGTTAAATAAATAGTGTATTTGATATTTATTATTTCATTCAAAGCTTAGGGAAGGTTATTCAATATGTCTTGGCCTCAGCTTCATCTGCAAATTGGGAATGCTATTAATACTTACCTCATGGGACTGTGAGGAATAACTGAATTGATAAATGTAAAACCACTAAACTGTATCCTTTAAAAGGGTGAATTTTGTGATGTGAATTACATCTTAATAAATATTAATTTTTTAAAAGCCCATGGATATGCTGAAAATAATGCTTTCATATTTCATAGGCAGACCCAATGTCAGAGGTCATAAACTCTATGAAATGCATAAACTCTATGAAATGCATCTGGGGAGCTCTGACACTGGTGCCTCTTTCTTTTTCCCATCATCTGAGCTCCAAAATGGCCATCCTTATTTTTGTTCTTTCCCTAATTTAGCCTGTTGGTCACTATCAGATCTTATCAATTTTATGCTCACTGTTTTTTTTTTAAAAGCTGTTTACTCAAACACTGATCTCATCTAAGTCTAGGGCCTCATCATGTTTTCCAAATGGTTACCGTAACCTCCTCACTGCCTCTTTTACACAATTCTCCAAAGGGCTGCTAGGTTTTGCTTCTGCAAGTGAAAGACTTACTCCTTTTCTGCTAAAAATAATTCAATTACTTCCCATAGCCTGTAATACAGGTTCCTTTTTGGTTTATTTGTTTGTCCTGACATTCCAGGTCATTTTAAATCTAACTGAAAACTATACTGCAATTAAAAATAAAATATTTGCACCTGCTAAGTGTGAAGTACTCACTCAGAACTAGAGATAGAGAAATCAATCTGCCTAGCCCAGGTACAAAAAGTCTCAGACACCTCTTCTATGCCTTCTGTGTCCAAACACTTCACTTTTGTCAAAATGCCCTCACTTTTGCCCAAATTCTCCCCTATTTTTTGTTTCTCTCTCTTTTTTTTTTTTTTGCCTTCCCCCATATGGAGTGGCCAGGCTCCACGTCTAACTACAGAATCCTACCCTTCCTCAGAATTCCAGCTCACATTCTGTCTTTCTTTAAGGTTTACTTAACCAATAACTTGACAGTGGATTATCTTTTGTCTGTTCTTATACACCAATTATTGAGAGCCTTATAAAAATGTCACATTTTCTCCAAGAAATGACACAGTTTCCTAGGGTTAAGATATCTATGTGGATTCGCTCATGCTATGCTCCATACACAGCCTAGATGAATTACTGTTTCTATTTCACTTGGACTGTAAACATTTTGTATTTCCAGAATGATGGCACTCTTTTCAGGGAGTAACCTCCTGCATGGGTTGATTTTTAATCTCTCTTCACGGGAAAGCACCACTGTAGCATTGGTGATTTATTCTGACATCTTTGCTACTTCCTTGTTGAGAATATCAATTCTACTATCCCACAGTAAAATTATTGAGAGAAACAAAAGGGAAATCTCAAGGAATTGAAATGAGGGAGGACTGGGAACTCTGGCTCCGTAATTTTAAGCATACAATTTTTAAAACTCAATGTTGGCTGGGCGCAGTGGCTCATGCCTTTAGTAATCCCAGCACTTTGGGAGGCTGAGGTGGGAGGATCACGAGGTCAGGAGATCGAGACCACTCTGGCTAACACGTGGAGACCCCGTCTCTACTAAAAACTACAAAAAAATTGTGGTGGTGGGCGCCTGTAGTTCCACCTACTCCGGGGGAGGCTGAGGCGGAAGAATGGTGTGAACCCGGGAGGCGCAGCTTGCAGTGAGCCGAGATCGCGCCACTACACTCCGGCCTGGGTGACAGAGTGAGACTCCGTTTAAAAAAAAAAACAAAAACAAAAAAAAAGGAAAGAAAAAAAACTCAATGTCCAGTGGTTAACCTGATGGAAAAAATTATTGTCAGATTTCTTGTACAGCTATTATAAATGCAAAAATTAACCACTCAATTATACTGAACACTTCATTTATATTGAAACAGTTGATATTTATAGTACTACTGAAAGGTGAAATTTATTTGCTACATCTTACAGATGCAGACACGGAGTTTCAGAGACGTTAATAACTAAGTTCATAAAAATATGTGCAGATTCAAGGTCACTCAAAATAGAGGGTCGAATAGTTTCCATGTTGTTCATTATGACCATGTTTTGACTCTGAACTGGTTTTGTAATCTGTACTAATACGATAACAATAATAAAAACAACTACAACTGATAATATTCATCTTCTAAAATATTCATTTACATGTACTTTCTTAAGCACTTGTCATGGACTCATTTAATATCACATTATGAGGCATATCCTTATACTGGAAATATATCATCATATAAATGGAAAAATTTGTATATCCATTTTGCAGGTGGGAAAGTAAGAGGTGATGTGACTGGCCAAAGGTTATATGAGTTCAGTTCATCGCCTTGGCTCCAGAAACTATGCCACTATTCATCATTCTAAACTGACTGAGGGTTTTGTAGTAAGTTATCTGTATTTATGTATCGTATACTATAGTATAGTTTAGTATAGTATAGTGTACTGTAGTATAGTATAGTATAGCATATGTGATTTTTTAACATCTTTGCTATTTCCATTTAAATTAAGGAAACTACATGAGAAAAAGTCAATACATTTAATATGTCCCTGGGACTTGTAAATGTATACTTTTACTGGTAGTATTTGTTGTTTTCTTTCCCTTTCTCTTTTAACCTTATATGCTTTTACTTAATATATTTTGAATATTTAATATAGAAACGTTTCCATATTTTTATGTATAAGACCGCATTCCCCAATCCTATATTTTCAAATTTCTTTTTCTTACAGAATAGTATACGACCTTCTCTTTAAACAGACACTTCTGTTCTATCATAACTACTGGATACAGAATTACTATCATTGTTGATACAGGAGCTCTAAAACATATCATAACATAACATTTATGATTTCTTTTCTAATTGTGTTATTATGGGGACACGTGGATTTCTAATAGGGCTTTTTCATTCTTTGGTATGGATTTTCCTGTTAGAGGTCTAACTTATTTGTCTTGGAAGTACATGGCTAAAATAAAAATGATACACAGAGATATAGATTCGTATTTCAGACCAGACATTCATATTTTGGACCATACCTAAAAATATAAAATTGAGAAATAGGAAAGCAATAGGAACAACGATGTGGCTGTATTAATTTCCTGAAGAGGTGGGAAGAAATAATTACTTTAAACAATTGACAAGTATCAGACATGCAGTCTACTTCTTATCGGGATCACTGAAAAACAGAAACAGTAATGACTCCAATTTCTGAAAAACAGTATCTCTAACTTACAATTCTATATCCAAGCTATTAAGTGTAAGAGGAGAACACATTTATCAGATATCCTGAGTATCAAAAAATTATGTGCTATATGCCTTTTCTCAAGATATTTCCAGATATTACATCCTACCTCTACCAAAAGGAGAAATAAAACCAAATATAAGAAAACATAGGATCTAGGAAGCAGAGACTCAAACAAATTAGAAACGAAGATAATCCACAAGGAAAAGGTAAAGAAAGATTGTAGATAATAGTTCCGTGACAGGCCTAGAGAACAATCAGTCCAGATGGAATGAGTTCAAAATGCACTGGAAATGCTTTCCAAAGAAATCATACAGATAAAGTATCTCATGTTTTTGGATTTAGGTAAAGAAAATTGTACATACTTTAAGAAGTATTGGGGTTAATGTAGACTTAAAAATACAGAAATAAGCAAAGTCAATAAATAGGACAATTATTATCTCTGCAATAGCACTCAAAATACAGCAAAATATTTCACAGGAAATGATTGATAATCATAACATTCTATATATCTTTGCCATGAACAACATTTACGTACTCATTATAACTTACATATTAAATATTGATTTACTAACAATAATAGTATGATTGTATTAGGATCATAGTATTAAGAGATAGGGAAAAAAATTGCAAAATATCAACTAAAGGAATTGAAAGCATTTACCACTGGGGAATGGGAACATGGCGTGTGCATGTTGGACCATCATGTCAGCACGGTGAACTGCTGACATTTTTAACAGGCACCTGTAGAACTATTCAGTTTGTTTTCTCTTTAAACTATGTGCTTACATAATGCTGGCTAAATTTTTGAAAAACACCAAATACTGCATAAATTAAGCATGTATTTGAAAATATTACTCCTCTTTATTTGCTGTGATTCGCAGATACACAGGCACATAGAAATGGATTTCCATGACCATATTTCTGAGACTAATTAAACATTCTCTAAGTGTGCTGATTACCTTTGAGCTTTGTAATGAGAGATCAATTAAAGGAGAGAACAGCGCTTCCCTCTTAGACTACTTCATTTCTGTATTGTTTACAGCCACATCGCGAGTTTATGATGCTGCCACCTTTTCCAGAGGAGGGGCAGATGATCTTTCAGGGTGTCCTTTCTCTGTCAACGTTTGTTGAAGGAGCAGAATCTTTGAGGCATGAAAGAAGGTCAGAGGTTCTAAACCAAATGCCAGGTTATGTTCCAGCTTTGAGCAACCTAATTCCTATTCTGTATCCTAACCAAAACACAAAATGCAGGCATGTGCAAGGCACACAAAGCATTGCATTGACTTTTTTTTTTTTTGTCATGGCTGTATTTTTCTCTTTCATTACAATACATTGAAATGTAAATGTCTGTATTTGGAAAACTGGGTATCATTTTAATTCTTCTTGGGCTGCAAAGAGCACAAAACACAAAGAGAAAAGTACTCTCGGGAAAAATTAGAATTAATAGGGCGAGGTGTGTTTACAATACCATTTCTGGCAGTTCTCATGAAAGCTGATGATTCTGTCTTCAAATAGAAGTATTTTCTTTTCTTCATCCAGTGAGTCGGGGAGGGAGAAAATACCCATGGAAAAATAAATTTGGTAAAGTGATAAATCCTTTGTAATATTTTAGGAGAAAAATAGAAAAATAAAAGAAAGACTATAAATAGTTCTTACCTATCTTTTGCTGAACCATGAAAAAAAATTGATGATGCTGTAAGATCTCAACATCCAGTGTGAATGCTTTAGGTGGTTGTTAGGGTTTTCAGTCTGGAGGTAGAAGTGGTCAGTAAAGATTCACAGATTTCTTTTGTTCATTTAAATGTGAGGGGACATGTTGCTCTAAAAACAATAAGCCCATCTGAGGCTTTAGGATAATCAGAAAAGAACAGTACCATTTAGATAGGTAAAACAGTTCTTTTTGGTGGAAAAAAAAATTTCTGAAATAAAAATAATGAAATTAGCTTTTTAGTAAATGGTGACCTACTGCCTTCAAAATCAGAGGTGTGACACCTTCATCAAATATATGTATATTTAAATTTAAGATTATATTTTGATTTTTAAAATCTTCTTACCTAGAAAGGGATGCAAAGCAATTTAAGGACTTATACTCTGTGGCAATGGCTTGCATATAATATTTTTAAATCCTTTTAACAGACATTGGTTTTCTTACTCGTTAAGCAAGCATGGATTGATAACTTCACTGCTCTGTTGCCAAGATAATTACAAATCGAGCCCTACTTGTTATGCACTTAGAATCTATTAGATGAATGGAGAAGAGAAAGCAACATTTATTGAAATGTTACTATGGATTTTATCAATTCTACATTTTATAATAATTACATGAGAATAATATTGTGATTTCCATTTTATATGTGAAGATTCAAAACAGAAAAGTGAAAAGACCTGTACATGATTACACAACTAATGTGCTGTGAAGCCACAACTCAAGCACAGGCACATCTGAATCCACACTCAACAACTCTCTGTTAGATCTGGTGTCTAACAAACACCAAGAAGAGGGTCCAAGAAAAGGTAGCCTGTAAGGTATGGAAATAAGCAATCCTTGACTTTTAGGACCTTGTAGATCTCAGCTAACAAGGTGGACATAAATCCACAACTGAGAGGGTGATTAAAATTACAGTGAAAACTACAACATGATGTTGAATAGTAGTATAGACAGAATGTTTGTATCCCCCCAAAATGAATATGCTGAAACCTAATCCCCAATGTGTTCGTATTAGGAGTTGGGGCCTTTGAAAGCTGATTAGGTTATGAGGGTACAGCTCTGATGAATGGAATTAGTGCCCTTATCAAACACATTGCAAAGAGTACTGTTACCTCCTGCACTCTGGAAGGACTCAGCAAGATGGTGCTGTTTATAATCCAGGAAGCAGGAACTCTCCACACACCAAATCTGCAGGGTCCTTGACTGTGGAGAAGTAAATTTTGGTTTCCTGTAAACCCCCTTGTCCAGGGAATTCTGTTATAGCAAAGGCTAAAACATATAGCATACACCAAAGAATCACTAGTGATGGAATCTGTTTGATTACCTAAGAAAGCATAAACAGCAAGGGTTAGCAGCACAACATAGAATGAGGAAACCAAATGACACTATACAATTAGATTTAACAAACATTTAATTGTCTATGTCTGCTTTAGGGCAGTATGGCCATTTTCATGATATTGATTCTTCCTATCCATGAGCATGGAAAGTTTTCCATTTGTTTGTGTCTTCTCATATTTCCTTGAGCAGTGGTTTGTAGTTCTCCTTGAAGAGGTCCTTCACATCCCCTGTAAGTTGTATTCCTAGGAATTTTATTCTCTTTGTAGCAGTTGTGAATGGAGTTCACTCATGATTTGGCTCTCTGTCTGTTATTGGTGTATAGGAATGCTTATGATTTTTGCACATTGATTTTGTAACCTGAGACTTTGCTGAAGTTGTTTATCAGCTTAAGGAGTTTGGGGCTGAGACGATGGGGTTTTCTAAATATACAATCATGTCATCTGCAAACAGGGACAATTTGACTTCTTCTCTTCCTATTTGAATATCGTTTGTTTCTTTCTCTTGCCTGATGGCCCTGACCAGAGCTTCCAATACTATGTTGAATAGGAGTGGTGAGAAAGTGCATCCTTGTCTTGTGCCAGTTTTCAGAGGGAATGCTTCCAGCTTTTGCGCATTCAGTATTATATCAACTGTGGGTTTGTCATAAATAGTTTTCATTATTTTGAAATACAAAATCCATCAATACCTAGTTTATTGAGGGTTTTTAGCATGAAGGGGAGTTGAATTTTGTCAAAGGCTTTTTCTCCATCTATGGAGATAATCATGTGGTTTTTGTCATTGGTTCTGTTTATGTGATGGATTACGTTTATTGATTTGCATATGTTGAACCAGGCTTGTATCCCAGGGATGAAGCCAACTTGATGGTGGTGGATGAGCTTCTTTTTTTTTTCTTTTTTTTCTTAAGTATTCCAATCAGTTTTTTTTTAAATCTTTCTATAAATGTCATATATTGTATGAGAGCATTAAATATTTAAGAAACAAAATAAATTGTCAGTAACCGTATTTCTCTATTGCTATTTAGCATTTCCAGGAAATTGTTACATAAATATAAATAGGTCATGATTCCTGCCTGTGGAAACTAATGCTCAGGTGCAGAAGACAGGCAAACTGATAATATAAAGAAAACTGGCCAGATACAGTGGCTCACATATGTTATCCCAGCACTTTGGGAGGCTGAGGTGGGTGATCACCTGAAGTCAGGAGTTCGAAACCAGCCTGGCCAATATTGTGAAACCCCGTCTCTACTAAAAATACAAAACTTAGCTGGGCATGGGAGCCTGTAATCTCAGCTACTCAGGAGGTTGAAGCAGGAGAATCGCTTGAATGCAGAGGAGGAGCTTGCAGTGAGCCAAGATGGCACCACTGCACTGCAGCCTGGGTGACAGAGCAAGACTGTCTCAAAAAAAAAAAAAAAAAAAAAAGAGAGAGAGAAAGAGAAATAATATGGTTATTACAATGATAAGATGAATAGAAACTACTATGGAAGCATTGAGAAGCGGAACCATTCCTACCTTGGCATAGTCTGAGAGAGCTTTCTGGACAAGAAACTCAATAGCCTAAGTAAAGTACTTTGTAACTATATCATTATAGCCCTTATCATACCACTTTGAAATGATCTGTATAAAGTTTCATCTACCCCATAAGTAGAGTTTCTCCAGTGTAAGAAGTATGGCTTTGTTTTCATTGTTTGATAAGCCCTTACAGGGATCTGATTGATTATACACTCAA
The DNA here is from genome assembly GCF_000951035.1 of Colobus angolensis palliatus. Taxonomy (NCBI): domain Eukaryota; kingdom Metazoa; phylum Chordata; class Mammalia; order Primates; family Cercopithecidae; genus Colobus; species Colobus angolensis. The sequence goes on along the minus strand of NW_012118821.1, from coordinate 462,098 downwards.
CAAGTATTTGTTCAAACAGTAAAAAAGAATAAAAAGGAAGGAAGGAAAAATAAAAGGAAGGGAGGAAGGGAGGGAGGAAGGAAGGAAGAGAAAGGAAAAAAGAAAGAAGAAGGAAAGAAGGAAAGAAAGAAAAGAAAGAAAGAAAGAAAGGAAGGAAGGAAGGAAGGAAGGAGAAAAAGAAAAAAGAAAAGAAGGAAGGAAGGAAAGGTAAAAGGAGGGATGAAGAAAAGGAGTTGAAAGTTGAATAGGAGTCATACAGAAGGCGAAGAAGTGAGTGGGCAATTTATCTCAGGAGAGAAAGGATCAAGAATAAAGGAATGGAGACACGAAGTAGCAGGATGTATCTAGATAAGCTTGCTAAAAATGTTAAACAAACCCATGAGTTGGCAATAAATGAAGATGAATGGTTTAGTTGAGTGTGCAATTAGGGGGTCACCTAAATTATGATAAAAGTTACATTGTGTCAGAATAGAGGAGAAGCCTAATAGATTTTTCAACTCTGAGTCTACTCTACTTTGTGGAAAAACTTTAATCTCTTGAGTCTCACTTCATTATAAAATGAAATAATACTATGTTCTTCTAAGTGTTTATGCAAGCAATATGAAGTGGTTGATATAATACAAGGTTGAATATATGGTGTTTATGTAAGAAATATATAGATACAAAGAATGTATCAGTGGTCAGGTTTGGTTTCCCTTGCTTGTGCAAACAACAACAACAACAGCAAAACCTAACTTCAGCTGTTTCTGTCCAGTGTCAATTTGATCAGTGTCCCTCAGATGGTGTGTAAATAGGTGTAAGGTAAATGAGCAGTCCAGACTTCCAGAACCCCAGAGGTTGAGTTCGTGGCCATTTGCTAAAGACCTCACTCAGAAATCCAGAAGAGCCTGCTTTCCCTCAGTCCTTGCCTCTCATCTCCCCTACATCTAGGAGTCAGGTTCCTCAAAATACTTTTCTCTTACTCAAAGGAAAAACTTCCTTTTGTAAAAACTATATCTACAACTTTCTGCATTTTTGACGTAATTATAATGAGATGAAAATAAGTAAGTTTAAAGAAAAAAATCATTAAAAGTTGCTTACTGGGGAAGAAGGAGTGAAAACAGCTGGACTTTGACCCATTTTCTCCTTTTGGGGGAAACATGTATTGAAAATATGGCAAGTTACCCAGTGTAATCTCATTGTAAACATGATAACTGACCTCCTAATAAATAAACTAATGATACTTGCTGGAAGGAGAGACCTGGTCTATGTGATGTTCTTAGCAAGCTGTCTCTTGTTTAGGATTGGTTGTGGCGAACAAGTCTTGATTCAATGAGTTTACACATCATGGTCCTCTGGAAAGTGTCACATAAGCCCTGTAATGACCTAGGTATAAAAGAGATGTTTCATAACCTCAACACTACCAGATGTGTGAGGTGACCTACAGACCTCACTTAGAGACTTAAACTATAATGATGGGCCAGAGAACATGTCTAACGCCAAAAGGAGGGGCCTGGGAAGCCACACGAGTGGTCCCAGTTCTCTCTCCATGTTCCGCCTAATAACTGCATTCTTTATGTATGATAGACATAAATCTTATTTTAAAATTTGATGCTTTATGTTTTCTCAGTGATTGATTGAATATATGGGTAAAAGGGAGAATGCCCAGTAGATTTATGGCTTTCTAGTTGGGTAACTTAGTGGTTCTATACACTGAGCAATGAAACTCAGAAGAAAGAAAATATTTGGGGAATATAACGTTTTTGACAGATTGAGCTTGAGCCCCTGCTAAATAGCTGGGTAAATGGTTCAGCCTTAATTTGATTTATAAACCTAAACGCAGGGAGAGACTGGGGAGAAAATGGGGGTAGAAGTAATCATTTGGAGTAATGTGTATACGGGGAAACAATGTGATTGAATATAATTGACCTCTGTGAAGAATTATGTATGGAGGGCAGAGCCTTGTTAAAGAGAAGAGCAGAGAAAGAAATATTTATGACATCAAAGAAATAAGCAGAAAGGAGATGCCAGGCATTGGCACTACGGAGAATTTCAAAGTGATCTGTTGTGACAGACAGATAGACTTGAAATAAAAGATTTCCTGTGGTTTATCAACCCATCAGTTAACAGTGATTTTCACCAAAAATGATCTCAGTTGGGTGTGAAATTTTAAAATCTTATTATTTTAGGAGGAAGTAAGATTACTTACAAGGAAGTAAGAAGAGAGAATGTGCGAAGGTTGCAGTTAGGAGTATCCAAAGCTAGGAAAGCAAAGAGGATTTACAATATGAGAAACAGATGGCATACCTGATGAAAATCAAAAGTTTTCCAGCATTTGGTTTCAACCAACCAAAGCTCCTACAACTCCCAGGTATGGAGGCATCTGGGTAGAATTGTGACGGGTGCAAAGCCCACACCATATTTTTTGCCCCATTATTGACTGGTGGATTTTCCCCTGCTTAGTGCCTTCTTTTCCTCACTGGCTGTAGAATTTCCCCATTAAAAAATAATTATATAGGGAAAGTAGACACCTTGCAAATTTATAACCTACAACCTACAATATTTTTCATTCAATATTTAATTTTTTTTCCATTATATATGCTCTATACCAAGTCAAGAAAGTATGTCTGAAGCCATGAATATCAGTAACCAAGAACAGACTAATAAATATCTTTCCTTGGGTTATACTGTTTTTTTTTTTTTTCTATTTTACCAGCAATTTTATTCATTCAGTGGTTGCTTGCTTTTAAGGAAAACTCCATTTCATTGAGATCCTTGTTCTGTTTGTCTATGTTATTTTATAATGCTATTATGAGATACAGCTTTAAGTGTTTATTAAAGATTTAAAAACACACAATTGGTGTAATTTAATTGAAAAATGTTAGCATTTCTCTATAAAATTAGTGAACTCTTTCTAATGATTTGTTTTCTGAAATTGCCTTGGAGGGAAAAAAAGAAAGCATTTCTATTTTCCTTGCAATGACATAATTTAAAGTCAGTCCAGTGTATGTGTGATCAAATTTGTAATAATCTGTCACTGCCGGCAGAGAAGAAAATTAAAGGAAACAATTTATTTCAAAGAAAGAAATGTGTCACTTCCCCTCCCTCCACAGAAATAAAATAAAGTTCACTAGAGATGCTTTAATGTCATTTTCATATTTCTGCTACAATGACAAGAATGTACTATCAGGGAGGAATTTTATCTCTCCCCAACATCTGCAATGAAAACTCAATTCCTCAGAATCAAATGTTTTATATTCTATACTTCACTGTTCTGTGTTTGTGGGTATAACTTGTGAAAACCTTCAACTTGACTCCATGGCAGTTCTCTCTTTGTTTCTCAGCAAGTCACTACCCTCCTGGGGAAGAGCTGAATATGAGTCTATGTTTTGGAGCCAGGAGGTCAGGAGATTAGAGAACGTTGCTCTATCTCATGAATTTATGGACATAGTTCTCCAGAGCAAAAATTAAGCCTGAAGTTAAGGCTTTAAATGTAGAATGTTAGTAAACTTCTCTACCTTATCAAGAATAGACTGTTAATAGATGGTAGAAAATAAAGATGTGGCCTGCTTCTCTGGCTGTGGCAGTAATTAACTGCATGCTTAGGTAAATATATATTCAGTGCTTGAAATAATTGGAAAGTTACTAGGACCTTCTTTCTGGTTTCTCTCCATAAATATCCCCACATAGCTGCTGAAGGATATGTATAAATGTGCCTGTTTTTGTAGCCTCAATCTAAATAAGGAATATACGTTTGTGAACATAGTTTGAAGATTAGGTGAATTGCAGCCCAATTAGGTGAATTGTGGCCCAATATTTCCTTCCCCAAAGAGATCTTTTCCAAATAAACTAAAAGCTTATATATACATATATATACACACACACACACACACATATGTGTGTGTGTGTGTGTGTGTGTGTGTATGTCAAAGATCATCTTTACTAGTTTTTAAATGCAGTATGGGTCTCTGGTTTAATATTGTCAATTCTTGCCAAATTAAGTTGTTCTTAAGTAAAATCCTAGTAAAAATTCTAACAAGGTTTCTTTACAGAATTGTTCTACAGACTATATGTGGATATATAAAGACCCAAGATGGACCAAAAATTGTTCAGAAAAACATAATAGGAAAGAACTTTTTCTACTATAAAGAGCTCCTATAAAGCAATTATGATTAAAATACTATAGCAGTAGAATAAAGTCCAATAGAACACAATAAAGAACCTGGAAACAGAGCCACAAATAGATGGTAATTTCACATATGACAGACAGATCATATATGTTACATAAGGTATCACAAGCCAAGGAGTGAAATAGGAGATAATAAATGGTTATGTTAGTTGGCTTTGTGTATAAAAATAATATGAAACTATATTCAAACTTTAGGTGTGACATGGGTTGACTCTGTGTCCCACACAGATCTCATGTCAAATTCTAATTCCCAATGTTGGAGGAGGGACGTGATGGGAGGTGATTAGATCACAGGGGTGAATTCCCCCCTTATTCTCATGACAGTGAGTGAGTTCTCATGAGATGTGGTTGTTTAAAAGTGTGTAGCACTTCCCCCTTAGCTCTCTGTCTCCTTCTTTGCTGTGGTAAAATTTGCTTGCTTCCCCTTCACTTTCTGCCATGATTGTAAGTTTCCTGAGGCTGCCCAGTCATACTTTCTATACAGCCTGAGAAACTGTGAGTGAAATAAATGTCTTTTCTTCACAAATTACCCAGTCTCAGGTAGTTCTTTATACCACTGTGAGAATGGACTAAGGCAGAAAATTCGTACCAGAGAAGTGTGGCATTGCTACAAAAATACCTGAAAATGTGGAAACAGTTTTGGAACTGCTAAAGGACAAAGGTTGGAAGACTTTGGAGGGCTCAGAAGAGGACAGGAAGATGTGGAAAAGTTTGGAACTTCCTAGAGACTTGTTGAATGGTTGTGACCAAAATACTGCTGATATGGACAATAAAGTCCAGGCTGAGGTGGTCTCCAATGCAGATTGGGAACTGGAGTAAAGGTTACTCTTGCTATGCTTTAGCAAAGAGGCTGGCAGCATTGTGCCAATGCTCTAGAGATCTGTGGAACACTGAACTTGAGAGAGATGATTTAAGGTATCTGGTGGAAAAAATATCTAAGCACAAAGCATTCAATAGGTAGCCTAGGTGCTTCCAAATGCCTATGCTTATTTGCATAAACAAATAAATGACTTGAAATTAGAACTTGTATTTAAAAAGAAAGCAGAGGATAAAAGTTTGGGAAACTTGCAGCTCTATCCTGTGATAAATAAGAAAAACCCATTTTCTGGGGGAGGAATTGAAGGCTGCAGAAATTTGCATAAGTAAGACAGAGTCAAATGCTAATAGCCAAGACAATGGAAAAAATGCCTCAAAGGCACTTCAAGGACCTTCCTGGCAGCCCTTCCCATTACAGGCCTGAAGGCCTAGGAGGGAAAAATGATTTCCTTGGACAGACCTGGGGCCCCACTGCTCTGTGCAGCCTCAGGAAATGGAGCCCTGCATCCCAGCTGCTCCAGCTCCAGCCATGACAAAAAGGGGCCAAGGTAAAACTCGGACCATTGCTTCAGAGGGTGCAAGCATCATGCCTTGGTGGCTTTCACCAGGTGTTGGGCCTGCAGGTGTGCAGAAGACAAGAGATGAGGTTTGGGAACCTCTGCCTAGATTTCAGAGGAGGTATGAAAATGCCTGAATGTCCAGGCAGAAGTCTGTTGCAGGGGCAGAGCCCTCATGAAGAACCACTACTAGGGTAGTGTGGAGGGGAAATGTGGGGGAGCCCCCACAAGGAATCACCACCGTAGCGCTGCCCTCATAGAGCAGTGAGAAGAGGGCTACAGTCTTCCAGACCCCAGAATGGTAGATCCACTAGCAGCTTGCACCTTGTACCTAGAAAAGCCACAGGCACTCAATGCCAGCCCCTAGAGAGCAGTTGAGGAGGCTCTATGCTGCTGAGCTATTAGACCAGAGCTGCCCAAGACCTTGGGAGCCCATCCCTTGCATCTGTCTGGCCTGGATGTGAGACATAGAGTCAAAGGAGATTATTTCAGAGCTTTAAGATTTAATGACTTCCCTGCTGGGTTTTGGATTTTTAGGGGGCCTGTAGCCCCTTGTTTTGGCCAATTTCTCCTATTTGTCTAGGTATATTTACCCAGTGCCTTTACCTCCATTGTATCATTGAAGTAACTAACTTGCTTTTGATTTTACATGCTGATAGGTGGAAGAAACTTACCTTGTCTCAGATGAGACTTGGGACTTGGATTTTTGAGTTAACACTGGAATGAGTTAAGACTTCGGGGGACTGTTGGAAAGCTGTGATTGTGTGTTGAAATGTGAGAAGGACATGAGATTTGGGAGGGGCCATGGGCTAAATGATATAGTTTGGCTCTGTGCTCCCACCCAATCTCAGGTCAAATTGTGATTCCCACTCTTGAGAAAGGGACCTGAAGAGACGTGATTGGACCATGGGGTGGGTTTTCCCTTTGTTGTTCTCATGACAGTGAGTGAGTTCTCATGAGATCTGGTTGTTTAAAACTGTGTTGTACTTCCCTCTTCTCTCCTCTCTCCTGCCCTTCCATAGTAAGACATGTGTGCTCCCCCTTTGCTGCCCACCATGATTATAAGTTTCCTGAGGACCTCCCAGCCATGGTTTCTGTAGAGCCTGAGGAACTGTGAGTCAAACCTCTTTTTTTTTTTTTTTATAAATTACCCAGTCCAAGGTAGTTTTTTTATAGCAGTGTGAGAATGGACTAATAAAAGGCCATACCTTAAAATATAATTCAAGGATAATTAAAGTTCTAAAAATAAAAAACAAAACTTTAAAATTTTGTTTTTTATTTTAATTTTTTATGTTTATAGATTTAAGGGTTAGAAATCAAGTTTTGTTACATAGATATATTATGTAATACTGATTTTTGAGCTTTTAGTGTAGTCATCACCTGAATGGTGTGCATTGTACCCAGAAAGACATTTCCCATCCCTCACCAACCTCCCACCTTTCTGAGTCCTCAGCTTTTATTATTCCACTCTCTATGTCAATGTGTACATGTTATTTAGCTTCCATTTGTAAGTGAGAACAAGTGGCATTTGACTCTCTGTTTCAGTTATTTCACTTGATGTGCTCCAGTTCCAACCAAGCTGTTGCAAAAGATACAAATTTGTTCTCTTTTTATGGCTGAAGTATATATATATATACACACATATACCACATTTTCTTTATCCAATTATCCATTGATTGTTCGGCTAATTTCATATCTTTGATATTGTGAATAGTGCTGCAATAAACATACAAGTGTGGATATCTGTTTGATATAATAATTTATTGTCCTTTGCATAGATACTAAGTAGTCTGATTGCTGACTGAATGGTTCTAATTTTAGTAAGAGGAAATATAAAAAAATTTCTTGTACTTAGTACAAAATAATAAATCACAAATTATTTTACATCCAAAAACAATTGGAATACCAGCACAAGTTAGTTGTACACAAGCTCCTCTTAATAAATCAGTATTCAAACTATATAAAATAGCTTCCAAAATTAATGAAAAGAATATGAATCTTTAAATACTCTGAAGATATATGTGAGCAATTAAGTCACAAAATAGGAATCCCGAATGGCCAAGAAACGAATGCAATGCTATTCAACCTCATGCTAATAATAACGGCAAGTAAAAAATTCAGGTGGTTATAATTTTACAACTATTTGTTTTGGCACCATCAAGAAGTCTGAACATAGTAAGTAATCACACAGATAAAAAAAATCCCCAACTACTACTGTTTTTTAGAAAGCAATTTTTTGTAGCCACTTTTGAAGATAATTTTCCAATATGTTGTAAACACAATTATGTGCATAAATTACCAGTCAATAATTCTACTTGTGAACATTTAATTAATTGCTTAGTTAATCAATATTTAAATACACATTTATGAAGTTTTGATTAAGTGTTGAACATTTCTTTTTGTGCTAGGACTATAGTTGTTAATAAGATGGAAGCGTTTTCTATGCACAGGAAATGTGCATTCTTGTGGGAGAAGACAAAAATCGAAATAAGTATGTAAACATACATTATAAAAGTGCTGCAAATATATATCAAAACAAAATAAAGGAAACACAGCGTGGAGGATGTGTTATGTTAAATTAGATTGTTTCAGAATGGATTCACAAAGAAAGTGACAATGAGTTGAGACTGAAATGGGATGAATGAGAAACAAGTTTAAGATCCAGAAATGTCAGTTAGTTAAATAAGGAATCATAGTGTGGTTATAGCAATGTTGAGGAAAGTAAAGAGTGTAAGGAGATAAAGTCACGGTAACATCCCAGGACACGTGAAGCCTGTTAGGCCACAACGGATCATTTGCTTTTAATTCTAAGTGTGATGAGAAAGTTTGTTAGAGAGTTATTGTCTGCAGGGCAATGCTACAGTTTTGAAACTCACTGTGGTTATTTTCTAGATAATTTGCTATAGAGTTCTGAAAAAGTAGAAGGAATACCATTTAGAAAACTCCTCCATTTTATTTAGGTATACCTAAAATATCCCTGAAAGTGTGGAAGTTACTTTTCATTGGATGATAACTGTGAGCTCCAAGACTCTAGGCATAGAGAGAGAGCTGACAATGTATTTTGAAGGAAGTTTCTGCAAGACTTTCTCAATGTTTAAAAATAGTATTTGAAAGAAATAGGTTCCATACCACTAGGAGGCTGCTCCACTTCCAGGTTTTTAGCTTCAGTGGCTAGATATGAGCTAGTGTCATTTCCTAAGAGACAGAGGATATGGAAGAGTAGGTTTGGAATAGTGTGGCAATTATAATCTTCTTTCACAATTAAATTTGTGGTATCGATTAGACTTGCAAGTGAAGATGCCAAGTAGGCAGTTGAAAGTTCAGTGCAGAAGAGAAATGTTGGATAATTGTGAGCATATGAATGGTATTTTATTTAGTATTGCATGATCATATTTAGGGAGTGGTTAGAGACAAAGAACAAAGATGCAATAACATTCCTGAGAAGATGAACATTCCTGAGAACATTCCTTGAAGAAGAGGTATCCTCAACAAAGGAGACTGAGAAGGACCAGCCTATGCAATGGGGGTAAATTGAATGTATTCAGGAGTATTGCATAAGTACAAGAATGCTTGTCTAAGGATGTCCACTGGTATATTGACTTCTGTTCCAACCAAAAGACACAAGCAAAATTCATTAGGGAAAGAATGGAAAAAAGTAAAACACAAAATTCTCATTTAAACTTATTATGTTTAGCTGCTAAATGAATGTACTAATATGAATGATGTCGAAAACAATGTTGAGCGTTAGGCTTAACAATCTATATAGGTAATTATATAATATATAGAAAACATTCTCCCAGAAATTATTACTATGTGTTTCTATGACTTTATATATTTTATAAAGTACAAAGAGCAAGAAAATACAACTTTGAGGTAGTGACTCCCACTTTGAAGGGAGTCAGGGAAATAAGATGACAATGTAGGACTTTAGGATATTAGTGATATTAACATTTTTAAAAATATGAACCAAAACTGGAAAATATTATTTGTTGAATTTTTCAGTTAGTTGCCCAAATATTTTTATTTTATTTTCTATGCTTTTTTGTATATTTAATTTTTTATAAATAGAAAAATAACTATTTGTAAAAAAATCACGAATGAGTAAATTATTATATTAAACATTAAACAGTAAAGATTAAAAATTAACTAACCCTAATAATATATCTATATCATTAAAATACTTTTCCTTGAACAAATAAATGAAACTATACAAAAGAATTCTGAACAAAGACATATTATGGGAGGATGCTATGGCTCGAATATGGTTTCTTTGTCCCCATCAAAACTCAGGTTGAAATGTGATCCTCACTGTAACAGTTGTGAGAGGTGGGTCCCAGTGGGAGGTGTTTGGGTCAAGAGGAATCCATCTTTGTGGGTGGCTTGATACAAACTGTATGGTAGTGAATGAGTTTTCATTTTGCAGAGACTGCATTAGTTCTTGTGGGAATGAATTAGTTCCTGTAAGAGTGGACTGTTATAAAGTCAGGAGCCAGCACCCTTCTTAAGTTTTGCTTGTTCACGTGTGCCAGCTTCCCCTTTGACCTTCTCCACTGTGTTATGGTGTAGCAAGGAAGCCCTTTCCAGAAGCCAAGGCCATGCCATTGAGCTTCCCAGACTGCAGAAGCATGAGCTAAATAAATCTCTTTTTAAAATAAGTTACCCTGACTCAGGTATTCTGTCCTAGCAACACAAAATGTATTACAACAAAAATTGCTACCAAGCACTGAGGTATTGCTCTAAACATACCTGAAAATGTGGAAGCCACTTTAAAATTGGATGATGGGTCGAGATTGAAAGAGTTTGGAGGAGTAGGCTAGAAAAAGACTGTACTTCCACAAATGGAGTAGTAAAGGTGATTCTGATGAAAGCTCAGAAGGGAAAGGAACATGGGAAAGTTTGGAACTGCTGGTTTAACAGCTGTGACCAGAATGCTGATAGAAAAGTGGACAGTAAAGGACACTCTGATGAGGTCACAAATGAAAATGAGAAACAAGGTATTGGGAATGAGAGAACAGCCCATGCTTCTTACACTGTAACAAAGAATTTGGCTGCATTATGTCCATGTCCTAGTGCTTTGTGAATTTTTGGCGAGAAAATTTCTAAGTAGCAAAGCATTCAGAAAGCAATACGGTTATGTTTAACAGCATACATTCAGTTGACAACAAAGGAATGATCTAAAGGTAGAATTTATAATTAAAAGGGAAGCAGAGTGAAAACATTTAGAAAATTGGCAGCTTGGCTGTGTGGCAGAGAATGAAAGAACATTTTTAGGAGAGGAATTCAAGGGGGCTGGCGGAGGACCCCTGGGCCTTGATAAAGAGATTAGCATAGCTACAATGTAGTCAGGTGCTAAGAATCAGAACAATGGGGAAAAAAGCCCCAGAGGCATCTCAAAGATCTTTCAGGTGGCCCTTTCCATACCAGGCCCAGAGACCTAGGAGGACAGAATATTTTCCAGGGACAGGCCTGAAGTGCCACTGACCTGTACACGTTGGGACACTGCCTCTTTGAAATTTCCCTTTCACCCTCTTTTCCACATTATGATGCAACACAAACACCCTTGTCAGAAGCCAGGACTGTCCCCTTGAACTTCTCAGCCTGCATCACTCTGATATAAATAAACCTCTTTCTTTTATACATTGCCCAACCTACGTTATTCTGTTAGAGCAACACAAAATGGACGAAGATAGGGGATTTACATTGTGTGACTATTAATTGAATTTAAAAACCTGAGATTATACTATGAAAAAATGAGGGGTGCCGTAACATTTCTATAAATGTCCTACATTACAGGGATTTGAAATGATATTGTCATTACAGGGATTTTAAATGATATTGTTTGGGGCTTAATACTTATTGAGGGGAAACTTAAATATGCAAATATGTCAAAATTATTGAAAACATTTTGTGTTTTATATCCTACTAAGTTTTCTACTTTTTATTATCTAAGGATGTAATCTAATATGCCCCAATGTAGACAATTATTATAGCATTATAGCATTTTATAGTAACTAAAATTTGGTTGCAAATTACACATTTAATAATAGATGTTTAGTTAAATAAATCCAGACACATACATATGAGGGAACACTATATAGCCCAGGAAAAAATTAACATGTTGTGGAAATTCAGAGTGTCAGAAATGTACTAATCAATCTTAATTTATAATAAATTAATTAACATTAATAAAAAATAATATTAAATCAAAATGAGGAGGAAAGTGAGCCAAGGTAAGAGAAAATAGAATAAAGCCTGGTTATTTTAAGAGCATAAATAAGTATAATGGTAGAAACAACATGTTAAAAATAATGTGTCAGTGGAATAATAAGCAATTTCAATTTTTGTTCTTTGAGATTTTCTATATTTTTAAACTTTATGAAATAGGTGTATGATTTTTATCAGTATGAGGGTGCGAATATAATTATCATTTGAGACAAAGCAAAATAAAGTACTACTAAAGATTTATTTCTCAATATATAAAATATGTATCCGGTATTAATAAGAAGCCAAAATAACATAGTGAAAAAAATAATGAGTAGATACAGAAGATATACACGTGCACATGACATATTATTTGCCCAAAGAATACTAAACCAGCAAAAAAACCTCTAGGGACATATGCCTCATTCTGTTAGAATTCGGCACATTATTTAAAAATCAAAAGGAGAATAAATGGTGACATTGAGAATTAAAGTAAAATCATTCAGTTTACTCTAATTTGTAAAGTAATGTGAATCTATATACACTACTGAATAGACCCTTCCAGTAGAAATACAATGTGAGTCTTCTATTTAATTTTTAATTTTCTACTGGCCACATTTTTAAATGTAAAAAGAAACAGATGAAATTACTTAAGACTATATTTAGTTAACCAATTATTTCCAAAATATGTTTTAATATCTAATTAATATAAAATTACTAAAGAGATATTTTACATTCTTTTGTCCATCTGAAGCCTTTGAAATCTGGTGTGTGTGATTTACCTTAAAACACATCTCAATTCAAACTAGATACATGCCTAAGACACCATTAATTGAAAGACATATTATTTTCTTCTTTATTTATTTACTTTTCTAAAAACATTATAGACTTTTTTTTTTTTTTTTTTTTTAGAAAGGGTCTCACCCTGTTACCCAGGCTAGAGTACAGTGACAGGATAATGGCTCACTGCAGCCTTGACCTCCCTGGGTTCAGATGATCTTCCTGCCTCAGCCTCCCAAACAACTGGGACTACAGATGTGTGTCACCTGCCTGGCTAATTTTTGTAGTTTTTGTAGAGACCGGGTTCCACCATGTTGCTTAGGTTGGTCTCAAACTCTTGAACTCAAGCAATCCTTCCGCCTTGGCCTCCAAAAGTGCTGAGTTTACAAGTGTGAGCCACCACACCCAGCTGACCATTATCATACACACTGGTAAGAAAGAAGAAAATGATGACAATCAAACTATGATGAAATACTAAAAACCACTGACTGTACTGTCTCAATATGATAGATGTTAATACCAGAAAAAATACATATTAGAGGCAATAAGTTCCAGAGTCTTCCACTTGCTGTTGATAGAACCTATTTTACATCAGCTTAACCAATAAAGAGAAATGTTGCTGATGACTTGAACAGAATGTTCAGAAACACTTCAGCTTTAGGCACTGCTGAAATGATGGCTTCTAATGACATTACCAAGACTCAATCTCCCTTGTTCTTAGATTCTACTTGATAAGCAAGATGGCTGATGTCATTTCATCTCATATGGTGCCAGTTTACAGACTTCATTAGAGAAAGAATCTTTTCTAATAGTTGTAAGAGAAAAATCCCAGCGTTATTCTGATTGGAATTTAATAGTGTCCCTATCGATTAGTCATTCATTCACTGTTGCCATGATTTGAAGTTCTCTGATAAGCCAGATCTGTCTATTGCTCCTCCCTGTAGGTGATGGGAGTAAAAGGCAGAATCAGCCTCTTCCAGAGATGATGGACCTGGGTCTCCAAAGGTAAGAGACATTGAGCAAACAAAATAGCAGATATACACTAAGAGGAAGGCACACACATACAAAGAAAATCTCAGTAATTTTAAACTCATATTCCTTGCCATATTAAAAAGTAAAAAGAGATAGTGAAGAGAAATAAAATTTTTGTCTTATGCACTTCCCCAACTATTAGAAGCATCAAGTTTGTATATGCAGACTATTCAGTAATAATGCCTCACATTGTTTATCAACCTCAGTTCTTAAACAGTAACTTAGGAACACATTGAGTGTCTCCTAGGAATTTATAAAGAAATATTTAATCGACCAGCAACAATATGAAAGTCACTCTTTTGTTTCTGCAGAGACTAAAAAAAATATGAGCCTCATAATCCAAGCCCATAGTGAGCTTCCATATTGTAGGGAAACAAACAGGTATGGAAGTATGGAAATTTAACTAGTACTGTAATAGACACATATGAAACAAAGAAATAAATCATAAAGTCAAACACGATTTTTGCTAAGCATGTGATTTCCAGACTCAGAGGGGACTCCACTAACCCCGCCAGCTAGCCAAATATCATCTTTCAACCAGACATGTTCCTAAGTTCACAATGGAGTGACTTTCTGCTGAGCAAAGTGCCGCATGTTCTAATTCTTCATCCAGCCAAGAACTGGCACAAGAGAGGACAGTCTCAATCAGCTGGGCATTGGTGCTAAAACGTGAGGGATTTCAGAAAATGTGAAATCGGCTGTTAAACCGTGTTTTTCTCCTTTCAACATTAATGAAAGTTAGTAGAAAACCTTTTTAAGTTATCAGAAATACACATTTAATACTGAAATTAGTTTCATTGAGCAACCTAGGAGTAAACATTTTTATTTTCTAAAGGGTAAAGACTTGAGTTTATGCCAATTATATATGAGATATTATCTTTCCTACTAATTTTTTTTGCATTCACTCGCTTTGCATTCTATAATTCATAAGATTATACATTCAATGAGGGTTTATTGGTCTCTATTACTTCTCATCAATGTGGTACAGAGCCTAAACAGAGATAAAACAAATTGCGCCTCCTCCTTCTTGAAATTTACATGCATTAACAAAGACAAGTGTGTCAGGAACTAAATGTAATTAAACAACTCTATTTTTATAAAGTATAATAAATAGGCATAAATTATGGAGGATATTGAGGATCATGGAGAGCAGGGTCTTCTCACAGCTAAAGCAACTGAGAAAGCTTTAACTAGCTGATAATATTTGGTTTTTACATGCCAAACAAACTTTTGGAATATAGGTAACTGTGTCACTGATTCCTAGCCAGTGGGAAACCCATCAGAAAGGGTCTGGAAACTTAGTATCTCCTGTCACATTGTAGAATGGGAAGTCATTCAGAGAGCTGGAATTCTGTGTGCATTTCACTGACTCCAAGGCTTTTTACTGTGCTCTCATAATTGAGCAAATTCCAGTGAATATGCTGTGCACATTGGTCAGGTTTCTTATTTTTTCTTTCTTCCTTTCATTTGCATGGGTCTGCTTTGGGAAATATCATATAACTCAAACCAATCTTTGTCTTCTGTATGTGTAAAGAACCAGAAAGTCTCAGTACTAACTAGTTGTGTGGGGCACTAAGGGAAACTGCTATCTCTGTTATGAAATGGAAAAGGGCTATAGGGTTCTCACATACGGAAAGACTGTTTACCATAGTTTGTGGTTATTTATTCTGTGAACACTGCAGAGGTCTACTTAGGCTAATTATTCCAGTGAATTGAGACCTCAAATTACAGACTTCATCATTCATATAAGTGACCAGGTAAGTCCATGGGTACAGATAGGATTTGACCATGACTTTCAGCACCTTTTTCCCAAAGTATACCGAGCCACCCATGCAGATGGCATGGAGAAACATTAATGAGTGTTCTGATTCTATATTTTTATCTTGCGTGTATTATAAAGTTCTGACATCGTAAAAACCTTTCTTGTTTAGAGTAGCCAGTTGTTAGAGACAGCAAGAGGCTCATTTGGGGCATACCTTTCGTATGCAAACTAACCAACCCAGAACGCTGCCTCCTCTACCTGGCCTGTCTCAGTCATCTCAGGGCCAGGTCCCAACTAGTGACCTCTCCTTTAGCTTAGAGCTTTTCAAAATTATTCAGACTGAAACTAGAGAGATCCCTTATCCCCCATACAGTGCATGCAACAGGGGAGTGGATGGCTTCTTAAGTGCCCCACTGCTCAAACCCCTAGGGGATCATGCAGATGGGCGGGGGCAGAGGTTGTGGGGAGCACTTTTGGGCTCCGACCCCATGGCAGCATCCAGGGGTGAGTGTTTATGACTCCCAAAGCCCAAGTGGGCCTGTGTTACACTGTGTTCTTTCAGCTTTGCCAACTGCAGACTGCTTGTGTTAATCAGCTCAATTAAGCCCTCTGCCTTATTGCAAGGTCAGAAGGCTTTCTGTATCCCAAGTTCTTGCCCAGTGTACCAGAAAAATTGGATCACTGGTGGGCTTGGAGGATGAGTGCAAGGTTTTAGTCAGTGGTGGAGGTGGCTCTCAGTGAGATGGATGGGGAGCTGGGAGGGTGATGGAGTGGGAGGGTGGCCTTCCCCTGGAGTTGGGCTGCCCAGTAGCCGGACACTTCTCCTACCACCCCTGGGCAAACTCCCCTCGGTGTCCGCATCATTCCGCCATTGCTGGTCTGCCAGTGTCTGCTGCTGCTGTCTGTCAGTGTGTTCCTCTGCTCCTCTAGATGTCCAGCCACTTGTGTGTGTGCCTGCTTAAGGTCTCAGGCTTATATGGGCACAGGATAGGGGGTGTGATGGGCCAGAGTGGTCTTGGAAAATACAACACTTGGGTGTGGAAACAGGAGTGCCTGTTCTCACTTAGCTCCACAGGCACAGGCCCAAGGGCAGAACCCTAGCCAGGGACCCTGCCCTTCTCTACCCAGCATACTCCTAATCCCTCCTGTATAAAAACTTGTCAGTCCCATACTGTTTACCCTACCCTGTCTTGCCTTTCCTGAAGAAATTCCAGTGAAGGCTGTGGCCTGGGATCTCCTCTTGCTCCTTCTCCTTCTGCATCTTCACCAATGCAGGCGCTTTCCCAGTAGTTCTGCCTGATGTGCCATACTCTTGTTTCTAAGACTCGTAAGTATAATAAACTTGGTTTTCTCTGAACCTTTCTGAGTCTTCTCTTGTGATTGCATCTGACTGACCATCTCATAAAAGAACAAAGAATGGAGAGTCTCTTTCCTTAAGAGAGGAGTTAACTAATATACTGAATACTTTGTAGCATACAAAGCAACCCTCAATATACAAACCCATTGGCCGGGCGCGGTGGCTCACGCCTGTAATCCCAGCACTTTGGGAGGCCGAGGC
>NW_012118821.1:377336-444953 GCF_000951035.1 Colobus angolensis palliatus | reverse complement strand
AGATCGCGCCACTGCACTCCAACCTGGGTGACAGAACGAGACTCCACCTCAAAAAAAAAAAAAACAAAAAAAACAAAACAAACCTATTTAATTTTTATAAAAATGCATTAGGTGGAAATAAAGTACTCTAACTCAGAAGTCCTGAATGTGCTTTGTTTCATTGTGTGAACTTAGGAAATTCGTAAATTTTCTTCATGTTTTACTTAGGATATTAGCCTTTTCCAGTGTCTCAAGTCTGCTTAGAGAATGACATGAAGCTACACATTTTAAAATGCTGCATAAAGTGTTACTCCTTATGAAAGTTCCATTGAGATGGGTGGTCAAAATTGTAGTGCTCCGAAAATCTGTTCCCCTTTCCCACTTTGTGGTGTGGAATACTTTATCTCCAAAGACCCTGCAGTTAAGGCAGGGTCATGTGACTAGTTCTGGCCAATGACACGTGCGCAGGGGTGACATCACCACTTCTTGGATCTAGCAGTGACAAAGCTTTGCTTGACTCTTGAGTTTTTCCTTTGCTCCTACCACAACCAAGAAGATGAGATGTTCTAAATAGTGTAGCTATCACACTGTGGACCTCTGTTCGCCTCTCTGAGAGACTATTTGCAAAAGAGTCTTCCTTGTTTTAAACTACAGTTTCTCTCTTTCATTTTGTGTTTCTACAGGACAAATTCATGTATATTCAAAAGTAGAAAGAATATAATAAGCTCATGTACCTCTCACGTAGTTTCAACAATCATTAACCCATGATTAGTTTTGTTTCAACGATGCCTCCAACTTTTCCACCTCCAGCTGATTTGAAGCAATCTTCTGTTATCACTTAATTTGATTTGTGATATTCACTGTGTACCTCTAACATATGACTTTTGTAAATCATGATTAAAGTACTACATGACATCAAAAATATGAGAATACTTTCTTAATATCATCAAAGATCTTGTCAGTGTTCAAATTTCCTCCACCACATCTCACATTTTTACATTTTTTCTTGTTTGAATTAGGATAAAATAAAGCTCATATATTGCAAGTGTTCAATAACATGTCTCAAATCTTTTGCAAAATATGATAGAGTTTCCCTCTCGACTGTGTCATTTTTGTGTTTTTTTTGTTTCAATTTCTATGTTAATATAGCAGTCCATTTTTCCTCAGAGTTCCATAGTGTGGATTTTAATGATATTACCTACACAGAGTCCTTCATCATGTTCTTCTGTCTTCTGTATTTTTTTTCTAAATTGGTAGTTAGAGCTGGAAACTTGATTAGATTCAGATTAGGTTTTATGTTCCAACTTCTTCACATGTAATGTATTGCATTTCTAGCAGAATGCACACATACCCTCTTCATCTTATTTTTTCTGATGTTAACAGCTATTGATAAATATCACCTTCATTCGTTATTTGATTAGGGATTCTAAAATATCAATGTTATAATTTTATCATTATTTTTCATACATTGTCTTTAATACATCTGAAAAGAAAAGCTACTTCTCATCAACTATTGGTTATCTTAAGATACAATTTGATTTGAACATGCAGAATAGAATAAATACTTGATTTTCACAATAAGGACTACAATTCCCTAGCCTCTTTCTAAGGTGACCAACAAAACGTTTGTCTTATTTTGTTTTACAGAGAATATAAATTTATCAATTCAATTATCTTTGATATGTGTTTTAAGGTGGGCTTCCTAGATATCCCATCCTAAGGCAAAGGCTTTATGACTATAGTACTGGAGATTGCTGCATTCTTAGAAAAACAATGGCAAACTATACTTTTCTCCATCTTGTATATATAATTATCTTCCATTTCATATATATACTGAGTATTCCATTATGTAACTGTACCGTATATTTCTTAACTGTTCCAGTAGACATTTATGTTACTTCAAGTCTTTTGCTATAACAAATAGTGCTACAGTAAATAGCTTTGTGCACATATCTTTTTTATATTAGTGGCAGTATAGCTCTGTGACACCTTTCTGCCAGCGACATTGCTGGCTAAAAAAGGAAATGCATATCTAATTTACTAGATATTGCCAAATTCCCCTCCATAGGGTTCATATCTTTTGGCATTGCTACTGGCAATATATTAGAAAAATCTGTCTCCCTATAGCTTTGCCAACAGAGTATGCTGACAAATTTGAATTTTTATCAAAAAAATTGAAAAAATTGTATTTTAGTGTGGCTTTCACTTCCATTGCTTCTGTGGATCTTTTTGTATTTTAAAAAGCCATTTGGCTATTTTTTTTTTTCTTTTTAAGGCGAATTAGCTGTTCCTATTTTTTGAACATTTTTATATCAGGCAGTTAAGAATTTTCTCCTTCCTTTAGAGAGTTTTTCCAGTAGAATTACTATTTTTTTGTTTATTTTTACATAAGTTGCAAGGTGTTCCCTTTGGAAATTCTGACGTTGATCTGATTTTTGTTCTTTTTCTTTTGTAGCTCTTTTGGAGGAGCTGGAATATCTCCCACTTTTTATTACTAATTTTGAAAGCTCAATAATCTTACTTGATAATCTTGGTACATGTATTTAATATTATGTTTAAGTATCTTTTATTCCAGAAAAGTTTCATAAAACTATGGCTTATAACATGTGCTCTCTTTCATTGTTTGGAATTCTTTAGAAACCCCTGTTTTATGTATGCTTATTTTTCTTACCTATCTATTAAATCTGGCATTTCTTTCATATCATTTTAAGCAATTTTTTATTTAAAAAAATTTAATTTAAAAAATACATTTTTCCACATTCTCTTTTATATGAGGCAGAATTTTTGGTATTCGTTTGCTCTTTCATTCCTTCTAGTGTAATGTTAACTTTCGAAATGACTTTTTCTCTTGCTTTTTCTTCAGTTCTATCAGTCTTCATTTCAGATTGTTATTTTGTCTAATCTTCTTAATTTTGGAATTTATAAATCTAACTTATACTGTAATTCCCTAATGTCTATCATTTTTATAAAATGTCTGGTCATTTTTGAAATATTAGGTGAAAGGTTTGTGTTTGTTTGATTTTCATAGTTTTAGGGGATGGTACGTGTTTCTGTTGTACTTTCATTCAACCTCTGTTACTTTTCCCATATTTAAATTAGATGGCTTTTATTATATTCTTAAGAAGAGAGGTTAGACAAGGACAGTTTTCCCAGATTCATAATTTTATAATTTTTATCATGTTGCTAATGCAAAATATTCACAGATTAAGTCTTGTAGTTTTTGAGATTTGCCTTCCCTGGTTTCATTGGGATTTTCTGTTTCTCTTGCCTTTTTGTATCACTGTATTATTCAATTTAATTTTATTTTAAGCAATTTCTCCTTAGTTTGGGACAGTTTAGTTTCTATCCTGGAAAGTGCTTCAGTTTTTAACCTCAAACATGCATAAGACACAGCATCCCATGGGCAGTCAGTCACGTTGTGATACTCATTATCAAAGCCCCTTTCTTGTTTCACCTGTTCTTCTCAGATGGCCTCAGCTACTCACACTGCATGTGACCTTTTAGAGTCAATACTTGTTAATGATTAGATTCTGTGTTTCCAGCTCTCAGGACCTTCCCTCCACTCTTTCTATCTAGTTGCTGTTATGATGTCCCCTTTGTTGGAAGTGGCTATTTAGCCCCTCATTCTAATATACTAGAGTTTGTGAAGCTACCTAGTCACCTGGATTTTTGTATGTTTTCCAGGTATTTTGTTTTGGTTCCTTTGTTTTTAAAGAGGAACTCGGGAATTCCAGTAGTCTACTGCCTCAGTTATCAGCTCGCTCAAATCTCAGACATATATTTTTTGTCTCTTGTTGTGTATCAGGCTTTCTACTAGATACATAGATGGGTAGGGGTGAGCTAACCAATGCATGAGAGTACAGAAGCTCCTAAACTTACGATGGTGTTATGTCCAGATACACGCATAGTAAGTTGACTATATTAAATGTTAAAGATGCATTTAACACACCTAACCTACTGAGCATCATAGCTTAGCCTAGCCTATCTTAAACATGCTCAGAACACTGACATTAGTCTACATTTGGGCAAAGTCCTCTGGCAACACAGTACACTATAGAGTATAAATTATGTGCCCTTGTGCTTGCTGCAGCCTGCTTTCACTGCCCACCTAGCATTGCAAGATAATTTTCTATGTGCCCTTGGGCTTGCTGCAGCCTGCTTTCACTGCCCACCTAGCATTGCAAGATAATTTTCTACTGCATATTCTCAGCTTGAGAAAAAATCAAAATAAAAATTCAAAATACAGATTTTTCTGAATGTGTATTGCTTTCACACCATCTTAAAGTCAAAAATTTGTAGGTTGAACCATTGTAAGTCAGGGACCATCTGTATTAGTGCTAATGTTTGAGGCTGGAGACATAAATAAAGAACAGTTTATATACTAGACAAAGACTGGATAGTTGTAAAAGAAAGCATTATACAATTTTATTCAGGGAGTGACATGATGATACTTACATTTTAGGAGAAACATACCAGAGTCCTCTGAAAGAAGGTTGGAGAGAGATGCTTTGAAGGTAGGCTCTGATTGGTTCTGAGATTTCTGACTGCCATTCCAGAACATTTCCATCAGGCCCCCCCTTCTTCACCCCACTCTGTGAGTTGCAATGTTTTTCTTTACATATTTCAGAGTAGTGTTCATTAGTAGGTTTGTGTTTAAATTCTGCTGTTCTCGTGTTCATTTAGTCTATCCTGGACAAACATCACACTCTTTTAAGTATTTTTGAAGGTTTAAACATTTTAAAAGCTACTGAAGTTTGGAAATGTAAAGAGCTTTGCTTTTATTTTTAGATTAACATGGCTATTACTGTCTATTTGCATTTCTAAGTGAATTTCAAAATCAGTTTGTCAATTTTGACAAAAGTAAAACTAGCTTGAATTTAGCATTCTATAGAATCTATATAATAATTTGCAGATAACCAATATGTTACAATACTGTGTGTCTTCCAGTCTATAAAATTTATCATGCTAAAACTGTAAGAAATAAAAATCTCTATTGTTTGGTATTAAAAGTAATTGATTCCACACTAAAAGATGTCCACGTCGATAAGCTACAGGGCTAACCGGCTACTCTCACATATTCTTGCAAATATTTAATGAAGCAACAATATAACCCTTAACAAAATCTTTCAGAAAACAAAATATAAATGACAGCTTCTAACTTGTGAGGCTGATACCCAAATCTGAAAAACGTAGGAAAAAAGACTAAACATAGATGCAAAAAAACTAAAAAATGTAATACAAAACTCGCATGCTTGTCTGCGGTGGGATTGCGCCTGTGGACAGACACTGCAATCCAGCCTGGGCAACATAGTCAGACTCTGTCTCTTAAAATAATAATAATAATAATACATTTCATATCCAACATTTTATCAATAGAATACTGCATAAAGGCAAAGTGTAGTTTATTCCAAGAACACAAGGCACTTAACGAAATAAATTAACATAACTCAACAATGTAATTCTATAATGAATAAAAAGAGAAAAATACTTTTATCATCTCTATAGATGTAAAAGGAGAAATTAATAATATGTAATATTATGATACATATTTCTTCACATTAACAATAAAAGGAAATTTACAACATTTTAATGGTTAACTATAAAAAAAGCAAATGTCACATTTAATCATGAAATATTGAAAGCATTAATCCTGATGTTCTCAAATGAGGCAAGATTGGAAAATGAAAAACGAAGTTAACAAATCATGTACATAGAAAATGAAAATAATCTACAAAGAAAAAATTAAAAATGTGTGAATATACCATTGTTGCTGGATACACGGGCAATGAGCAAAAGCATTTGTATTTTTACATGCTAGCAGCAAGAAAATAGAAAATAATAATTTAAATATTATTCCATATGAATTGTTACTTTAAAATATCAAATACCCAGAAATAAATCTAACAAAAGATTTAAAAACTTCTGTACTTTATATGAATTCCATACTCCCACCTAAAACATGAGCGAAATTAAAGAAAACCTACATACATGGAAGTTCATGCAATTGTCATAGCTTGAAAGACTGGCTACATTTAAGATGCCAGTTCTATTTGAATCAATCTACAGATCAATGCGATCATATTTGGTACCAATATATTCACCTCTGTACAACAGTTGTTACCTATTGCAAACAGGTATGAATTACTGCCTAACCCATGTTTTTTCTACTTTGTGTAGAAATGTTAAGATATTTTTATTCTATAAAGAATCTCAGAAAAACAAATATGAAAAAGAAGAACAATTTTCCCAGTGTGCTTCTCTACTTGACTCAGTGAGGTTACCTTATCACTCAGTAACTTCACGTAATAAGAGAAATTGTTGGTAAAAGGTGATCTAATACCATACTCGCTATGCTTTTTCCCATTTCAAAAAAGATATTTAAAAGATGAGTAAATGCCATTTCTCAAAGAGGGCCATTTTACAACCAGCTTGCTTTAGTTTTATCTGACAGTGCTGGCTTTAGGATACTCTTTCAACACAATAAGTTATTCCACACCAAAATTAAACCAAGTCACCAATACTAGGATAGAAAATGATGGATATGGTTGTGAAATGCTTTTAATGGGAAATGGATGAGGAGCTTCTATGAGGCATATTCCATGTACTGACTTCTTCTTTCCGTACTATGAGCCCTGAGTAAATAACTAGTTTCTCTTTAAAATGGTATAGATGGAGAGAAATACAAAAACTTACCAAAGTTCACACCTGGAGTTTGGAGTAGAATTCAAGTTTTGTAAGAGACGATGGCCCATTTATCTTTTGATGTAAATCCTCTTGTCCTGATGCTATGAAAAAGAGGTCAATGATGGTGATTCATGATTCTGCACATGGAAGGCCCCACACTGCAATCTCTTCTCACTAAAATTACACTCTTAGGTTGCCAATGGAGATGAAGCCAAGAAATCTGAATTTAACAAGCACTCTGGGAAATAATAATAATTGTTATTACAATTTTAACAGTGTCTAACATTTATTGAGCACACACTTCATAGGCATTATCTTTTCTAATTTTAGAGCACTGCTAAATAGTGTTATTATTGCAATCACTAATACCATGTTACAGATGTGCCAACCAGTGGTCCCATAGCTATGAAGCCAACTTCTAACTACTACACTCAACACAACTCTGAGCATTCACTGAGAAACCCCAGCCTAGACCTTCTCTAGCCAAGGACACCTCATAACTGAGAAGCCATGCCAACATGGTTTTCTGGAGCTAGAGATATAGGAAAGCCAAGAAATAACCGAAAAATACACCAAAGAGGCAAATAGAAGGGAGTAAATAGAAGTGTCCACTGCTTTTCTCATTGCACTTAGCTGCATGGGACTAAGTCACTTTTATTGGTGCTTGTGTACTGGATTTGATGTGGCTGAGTTTCATCTAATTTATTCAGTGATTAATTGTGCCAATTAAACCGGTATAAACTTTTTAAGAGAGGCATTGTCACAGACGATCTAGTCCGTATCCCCGTTATTTTAAAGATAGAGGAAAGCAGACCAAGACAAACAAAATGATCCTTTTCAGAACACACAGCTAGTCAACCTCAAAACAGCAACAGAACTCAGGCTTCCTAACACTTAGTGCAGTGGTTCTTCTCTTTAATCTTGGAATCAGCCCAGCTCTCCATCCTCACATCAAACTTTTAAAAGTTTTTCATTCTAAATGAAATTACACATATCTCCAATAAAAGGGTAACATTAGAGCAAACTTGCACAAAAAGTAGAAATATTAAACAAATATAAAGTTCTACATGCAAAACCCCACAATTTTCCTAAAGTCATAGAAGTCAGACAACTTCAGTACTGTGACTTTGTTAACAAGAGAGAAATGTTGGTTTGTAACTGCTGTAATTCGAAATACCCACATAGTTTCAGTTTCCAAATATGTTTCTTCTTTTTAGGTGTAGATTTTATTTTATTTTATTTCATTAACTTATTTATAATTAACAAATAATTATTTATATTTATGGGGTACAATGAAATATTCTGATTTACGTATACCTTGTAGAAAGATTAAATCAATAGTGCTACTGGGTTTGAGAAAACATTTTGCTCAGATGGTTTCTGAAAAGTCTTTTCTTCAGTGTTCAAATTAATCAAAGTCAAAATTGTACTAAAATTGAACATTCACAGAGGAACCGTGAATGAGTTTAATTACAGCTGACTTCAAAGAAAATCACAGGAATTTACCTGACAGAATTTAGTTCATAATCTAACAGACATAAAATTTATTCTATTTTTACTTGTGATTCACCCATAAAGAAATACAAAACAGTGATTTTCCTCTAAGGCCCTGTTTATAATGAATTTGTCAACGTAAGTGAAGTTTAGTTTTCATATTTTTTCACTTCCCTACGACAGTCCTTGACATTCTTTGTAGGAGACAAATTTTATGTTACTACTCCTGGACAAATATCTGGCAGAGAATTAGGGCAATTATGAATACTTCTAAGCTTAGATAATTGATAGTCATTTTTGCTTTATCCTGTTTTTATAACATTTCTAATTGAATAAAGAAAAAGAAAAGGCAATTTTAGGAAATTCTCCTTTTTCCCAGTCATTGTGCATGCATGCGTGCTTGCGTGTTTTCCGCCCCTTCTCTATGTTTCTCTTCAACATTTTAACCAGGTATATAACTTAAAACTAATAAATCATTAAGGAAGGAAGGAGGGAAGAAAAGAAGGAAGGAAGGAGGGAAGAAAAGAAGGAAGGAAGGAAGGATGGAAGGAAGGAAGGAAGGAAGGAAGGAAGGGAAGGAAGGAAGGGAAGGAAGGAAGGAAGGGGAGGATTGGAAAGGAAAAACAAATTATCATTACTCCCAGAAAATAAATTTTTTCTATATAGTACCCTAATGTAATCTACAGATAATTATGAAATTCATGAGAGAGTTGAACAACTTTGTCAGATATCTAATCAATACAAGAAAAAAGGTAAATTGCATTTCTAATTATCAGTTATAGTTATATAATAAAATGTGTCATTTAAAATGTACACTATTTTTAATAGAAACTAAACTAAGATCCCCTTGAATAAAAATAATGAGTGCAAGAACCTTAGAGAGAAAATCAGACAATTTTACTTCATAGCCATTAAGGATCATCTAAGTAAACATTATTAAAAGTTCAACTTCTAATAATAAATTATATACTAATTTGTTGTAATTCTAATAAACTCAGAAAGCATTTCTGGGAGGAGCATGACTGAAAATTGACAACTCAATATATTCCTCAGAATAGCAAAGAGTCAATCTTTATTAATACTTTCATAAAGGAAAATAATAAGACTTGGCTGCAGATATCAAGGCTTATAATAAAGGTATGGTAATAAAGACATTTTGATTTTGGTTTTGTGCAGTGATAGGTAATTGAAGATGGTAGAGGATGGAAGGCATGTGGATAAACCTGTGTCTAATTTTCGATAGATTTTGATTTAAAATCAGCGGGAATAGAATGATAATTCAAAAGAATAGAACAATTGGTCAAATATAGGAGAAAATAAAAATTACTTATTACCTCATTAGATTCACAAAAATAAGGTTTTAAACATTTAAGAGTTTAAATGTAAAAGCTTTATAAACGAATTAATATTATAGAATCTATTTATGACAAAAACTTAAGTAACACCTTAAAAGAACCAAGTTAAAGGAAAGACATATAAATGTAAGTACACAAAACTAAAAAAAAACTATTTATTAAAAGCTACCATAAGGAGAGTGAAAGCACAAAGCAGAAAATTAGAGAATATTTGTAATACGTAAACCTGACAAAACAACCAGAACACAAAATGAAGCTCTGTAAATCAATACAAGAGACTGACTTCATAATAGAAAGATGGGCAAAATGGATGAAAAGCGATTTCACAGACAAGAAAACAGAAATATCCAGTGAACTTTTTTTTTTTTGAGACAGTCTCGCTCCTGTCGCCCAGGTTGGAGTTCAATGGCGCGATCTCGGCTCACCGCAACCTCCATCTTCTAAGTTGAAGCAATTCTCCTGCCTCAGCTTTCTGAGTAGCTGGGAAGACAGGCAGCTGCCACCATGCCAGGCTAATTTTTGTATTTCTAATAGTGACGGGGTTTCACCATGTTGGCCAGGCTGGTCTCGAATTCCTGACCTCGGCCGATCCACCCGCCTCGGCCTCCCAAGTGCTGGGAATACAGGCGTGAGCCACCACGCCTGGTCCAGTGAACATTTGTTTAACCTCAAATGCAGTAAGTGGAATGAGACTGAAAAACAAAATGAAGCATAACTTCACCCTCATTCAATTGGGAAATTAAAAAAAAAAATACACTTAAGATACCAGTCTGTATCAAGTTTGGCAACATAAAGCAAAAACACTGATAAAATGATAGGGTATACTTGCATCAATGATGTTGAAATAATAATCCAAAGTTACATGCAAAATTTGATTAGTTCTAATTTGTAACTTTACAGTAAATATGCAAGAATATATATAACCGAAATAAACTCTTGCACGTGTACATCAGGAGAGGAGTGCCAGAAAGTGCAAAGCAGCATCATCCACAATAGAAGCAGCAATAACAGAAGACCAAAAACCAGAGAAATAAATCATACTGTAGTCAAATTGTAAAATAGTCTATAGCAATGCACAGGAGCTAACTATAGTTTCATGAAACAACATGGATGTAAAATACAAAATATTGAAGAGAAAAGTCAAGTAATTTTGAATATTTATAGTGATTTCATGTACATGAATGTTAAAATACATAAAGCTAAAAATACCGTAAAGGAATGCATGGATTTGTGGTCACATGCTAAGAAGAAACAAAAAAATATTAAGAGATAAAATGTTTTTTTCTCTTAGTTGGATAGAGGTTTCTATGATCAGAGAGAAGCAGACTGAAAATTACCAATTAAAATTATTGGTAATTTTCTGTTGTTAAACCAGTTGTGTGTATACATGTGTTTATTTCATTAACATTATTAATTAAACTTCAAATACATAGTACAGAGATATTAACTGTGTGCATAATGTAAAATATAAAAAAGGCCTTTTGATAGATGATATAAAAATTAAGCTTTTGCAGGAAGAAAAAACTACACACTAAAAGCTGCACACTAAAAAAGCTTACGCTAGGATTTCATTTACACAATGGCCAGACATGGGTAAAACTTTCCTATGAAGAAGATCAAGAAAATTACGATTAAAATATTCAGTGAAGGGAAGAATTATGATCCAGAAGTGCCTTTCTTTGGCTGGATAGTAGTTTCTTATGTTGTTGTTTTATCTTTAGACTTTAAACTATACACACATACTATATATAGTCTATTGTATGCATTTCATGATATAAACTTAAAAATAAAATAGGAAAGAAAGAAGGAGGGAAGTCAGATGCAGGTCTTTTTACTTCAAAAGGAGATGACATATAAATGGAGGTGTTTCAGGTTGTTCATGTAATAATAAACAGTTTTACAAAATAAATGCAGGTATATCACTTCCACCATTACATCCTTCAGTGAGTTCTCAAATTAGCAATTTATATTTGAGGCTTAATTATCTTGGGCAAATCCATGTGCTTGTAATTCTGATTGATATTACTTCCAATATAATACATCCATACTGATTGTCTTTAGTTGTAAATTAGTGGTCAGTTTTTATTATTAGTAGATCATACACTCCATGGCTTTAATCTTTCGTTCTCCCAGACTTAAACTGGATCACGTTGTATGTGAGGGAAAGTGAAATGCGTCGGATACCTTTTCCAGAAACTTTGCTTATACAGTAAAATAGTTGTGCTGCTTTCTCTGAATCAGAGTATTCTGAAAGAAGACCCAATTTTGGGGGAAGTCTATATTTTAGACTTCGTGACTCTTTTGTCTTCCTCAATGACATTGTAATAGATTCCATCATCAATCTTTACTATGTCATCCATCCTCAGGTTGACTATGGAGTCCTGTTAGCTTCTAAGACTCCATCAGTCTAAATAATTCCTTATAAAGAAGAAGTCCTTACACTCTTGATGAGCATCTTAAACTGAATAAAGAGATAGTACTTAAAGTGCCAAAATCAATAAAATTGATATCAAATTAATTTCTATATAGAGAAAGCAATTCCCTTAATGCAATGTGACCAGCTGTGTATCAGGCTTTTCCTCTGGTGCATTTGCTTAATCTCCAAGTCACACGACCCTTTCATTTCCTCTTCACTGTCTGTTGACGTCTTCAGAGCTACACTTCTTACCTCTGGCTTCTTTCCCATCCAATTTATCCATGAATTTGCTGCCGCATTAAGCTTCCTAGAACCTAAGGTAGCAGATGGGCTGCTATTCACTACTGGAGGAATGTACCAGGTGACTCAATCCATCTTGTTATAAACAGCTACCTCTTGTTTCTGAACTCCAAAAGCAAATTATCTGCATCTCTCTTAGGGTACTTGGAACATTCTATGTTCTATTACACCTGGGCATCTCGACTATGAACTATCAGTCAATTTATTGTTCCTCTTGCTTTTAGTATATGGCTTACTGCCTGTCATTCTGCTTTACACATAGTTCATGCTTGGGGAAGTTTGGTTAAAAATACATGAATTAATTAATTTGAGAATGAACTGATTTTTCTCATTTATTGATTGAGTCATTTATTCATCCATTCAACTACTTTTTGCTAAGTGTCTAACGTATGTCAGTTACTGTTCTATATACTGGGAACAGAGCAGTCATGAAGGCAAATTTCTACCCTCAAGGGATTCATGTTATTAGAGGCACAACTGAAATTTGGTAATACAATAAATAAATATATATGGACAAATAGGAAAAACGTCACAGATACTAACAGGGTAAGATAATAGGAAAATGAAAATGAAAGAATGGTGTGGGGGGATGACTGTGTGTGAGGCATTTATTGTAGATGATGTGACTGACATAGGCATCTATGTTTTCCAAAATGGTGATGTTTGAGCTGAGATGTGAATGTTGAGAAGTAGCCAACTGTGAGAAAATTTGGGAGAAAAGCACTCTAGGCAGATGAACAGCAAGGGCCGGAACCCTATGCAGGAACCAGCTTGAAATTTTCATCAAGCAGACTTGGTGGTTCTAGATGGAGTGAAACAAACTGTGTTATTTGAGGTGGTATGAATGACCAGGGCAAAGACTATACCACACGGGCCTTGTAGAGCAAGACAGGGGTTTGAGACTTATTGTAGGGAGGATAAAAAGCCATTAGGAGATTTTGAGCAGTGAGCGTTAAGAATGAATTGTGAAATTGTGATAGGGAGAGGAGTTGTAGACTACTACATTAATCTGTCAGTGGCCTCGATTAGAACGGAGACAGTCGTGACAGTGTGAGATGAATCAATGCAGCCATTCACACCAAGGCACAGCCAACAACATGGGCCAGTGGATTAACCTTCTTTCTCAGCCCTAACTACACAAGTCTGAGAATAAGAGAAATTGTGCTTAAGAAAAGTAGCTGAGAAGAGGCACCACAGAGATCAGTGTGGGGCTAGATAACATTGAATGTGTACCCCACAACCCCAGCAGAAATGGAAGAAAAGGATCTTTCAGAGCTAAATTATAATATCAATATATTTGAAATCAAATCAGTGATGCTCAACTGTTTCTAAAGAGAAGACATACCTCTATTAATTGTCTGGAAATTTATTAAACTTCTAACTGATTTACACCTAGGAACTTGGTAAACCATAAAAATATAGAGGGAAAAATAATCTTAAAGATCAAATCAGCAGTGATCTTAAAAGGATAATTCTCTGCTTAAGGACATTTTTTTTTTTTTTTTCTGAACCTGGCAAAATAACTGTTACTTCTGTGAAAGATACATTAAACTTTTTTAGCTGAATGTCACTGAACATTTATTGAGCCCTGATTCCCTGTTTGCCAAGTACTTTTCTGATTAAAAATGCATACTTATAGCAGGAGATCTTAACCTGGAACCCATGGATGGGCTTCAAGTCACCATTAAATCTCTGCATTTATGTGCAAATGTTCACTTAAATTTGCTAAGGGAAGGTCAACATGTTTGACTAAATTCCCAAAGAGCTTTATGATACCATAAAGGGTAAGTACGCTTGGCCTACAGAGAGAGAAAATAATGGCAGTTACTTTTTAATCCTTATCTTGTCTCAAAAGTGAGATGAGAAAGGCCACTTCAGATTCAGATTTTGTCCCTTAGCTCTTCTTACACTGGTCTTTTTATTCAGTTTTGAACTTAGCTGTAATTACCTTACAACCTGTGTTAGAGCTTTCTTTTCCCATGCTGCTATCACTCTACCATGGTAGCTGACTCAAACCCTTGGTGGCTTCCACAATTTGCATGCCAATTTTGATCTTCCCTGAAAGTCATGTGCCCATCTCATTCATCCCCAAGGTCAACTTTATACTTAGACTTCTTTTGAAATAGATGAAAATGCGTTGTGCAAAGTAGGGGCATGAGGTTGAGGGAATAGTCATGTGTTACCATATTCCTTTCTGCTTTTCCCAGCCCTAGACAGAACTAGATGGATCTATGAAATCTAATTGTAATTTTTGGTAAACTATTACCGAATACTCGAATACTTAATTTGTACTAGACAAATTCAGATGTTGCCTTATTTAATTCTCAAGAAGAAATGAGAGTCACTTCTCACAAAAGATTGAGAGTTAAATCTTGCAGATGAGAGTTGGTACAGAGAAACTTGCTTGGATGTATTCCAATTAGTACTACTCATTTGTTAAAAGAAGAAACTGCACTAGGAAATTAATAGCATTATTACAATAACTCTCTAAAAGAGTACCTACATTTTGGGTTGTTATCTTTATTAAAAATTAGGAAAGAGAGGACCAAAGACAGTGAATAACATGTTGAAGCCTAGCTAGGCAATAGTGAAATGATTCAAACCAATTCTAAGATGTATGCTCTTTCTGCTACAAATGAAACTTAGTCTCTTGACTATTGAATTAATGTTCTTTCCATTACTTATGATAGTTTTCACTCACATTTAAGCATCTCAGTTTAAAGTCATATAGTCATACACATTAATTTATTAAAGATTTGCAGCTTTTTAAATACAAAAACCAAGCTAACATACATCCTAAAAATTCACAGATCTGGTAATGGAAAGTCATCTGATTTTTAATCCAATGTTCTTTCTATAATGTAGCAATGCTTTTCATCTAATGAGCACAAATGGAAACTATCTCAAAAACAAATAACTTTGAAGAATATATTTACAATGCAGCCTGTGCAGTTTCTAAAGCCTACCTTCACTGTTTCGCAAGTCAAAATAATTGATGCAGTCATTTTGTAGAGCACCTCTCAGGAAACTGTTTTCCAAGCTATTTCACATCTGGCCCTTCTCCTCACAGATGTTTCTAGTAGTAAAAATAGCTGAGGAGAAATAAGATGAAGATAACAGCAAGAATCTGAGATTGGAAATGTGCCCTGTAATATATTTTCAGACTATAGTTTTTCATTTAGCAGCAGACATTCTAGAAATATTGTTACCAAGAATATAGAAAGATTTTCAAAACTTTCAGAGCGGTGATTGTCTGAAATCAGAATTGCACACATGTGGAATCACATGAGTACTCTTTAATAAGTAATAGCCATGGAATAAATCATATAAAGGGTGATGATTAGTTTAGCTATCATTAGTCACTTGCGAAAAGTGTGTATTAGTTTTTTTTTTCCTTTCATAACAAACTATAAACCTTGTAGCTTAAAACAACACCAATTCATTACTTACAGTTCTGCAGGTCAGAAGTCTGACATGCGTCTCCCTTGGTGTTCCCCTCTAGAGGCTATAAGGAAGAATAAGTTTCCATGCATTTTCAGCTTCTAGAGGTTGCCAGCATTCCTTGGCTCATGGCTTTCTCACTCAATTTTCTAAGCCTGTAACAGTAGGTTGAATAAATCTCAAATCATATCTCTCCGACTGCCTCTTCTGCCTCCCACTTTCATTTTTAAGGACTCTTGTAATTATGTCTGGATTATCCAGAGCAATCTTCCTTGGTTAAGATAAGCTAATTAACAATTTTAATTCCATCTTAACCCTAATTTCCCTTTGTCTTGTAACGTAACATATTCATAGGTTCTGAGGATAAAGATGTGGTCATCTTTGGGGGACTGTTTCTGCTTTCTTCAGATATTAAGCACGAATATACTATTCACATCATATGAAAGTCCCCCATTCAACCCAGCCAGTTAGAAATGCTTGCTAAGTGGAGCTCTGCAAATACTCAACTGAGGAGATATAATTCTGAGCTATTTTCTTGTCAGTGAGGGTTAGCTTATTTTAGCTTTGTTCACTGAAGGTACGAAGAATGTCAGTTTATTTTCATTTTCAGCCTAAATCAATGCTCTTCCAACCCAGCCTAAACCAATGTTTACTCTCATTCAACTTCCCTAAATTTCCCAAACAAGCCACATCATATATTAATTAAAAAATTAAAGTATTTTTGACTCACTGAATACCTTCTAATTGTCATTAACTTCATTCAACAGCATTTATTGGATACCTTTTATTTGTCGGGAAAATAAAATAACCAAAATTTTCACTCTGTATGGAGCTTGCCTTCTGTGGAGATTGAGGGGAAACAGATGAAAATTAAATATAATAAATTAGTAGTATGTTAGAAGGCCATAAAATACTCAGAAAAAGTGAAGTTTTTAAAAAATGAAACATTCTATAGCAAATGCTGAGCTAGGTGAGAGATGGGCTGTTGAAATTTTAAACAGGAAGTCAGCATAGCCTTTGCAAGAAGGCAGTGTCTGGACAAAAATCTTGGTGTGGAGGAAGCTGCTCACGTGGATAGCTGGAAGGAGAGCGTTTTGTGACAAGACTGTGGAAAGAGGCTTCTGAAAATAAAAACAACCTCTTTTGGCGTCACTTGTTCAGATTTTGATTGGGTTCCCAGTTTTACATCCAAATTATTAGGATTTCTATGATCGATGAGAAATCTGGGATTTAGGAGGTGGAAAAGATTTAGGGACCAACTCCAAGGACAAAGAGGATTCAGAGGTCTCAAGCAAACAGCAGCAGCTGAGTGAGACCAGAGAGCAGTCCTTGCAAGGAAGCCAGGGTTGCTGAGCCAAAGGAGTGGGGGCAGAGACAGTCAACCAAGATGCTTCATTTTGGTTTTGAAGGTTCTTATAAATATTTAGCAAAGTGACTGGGGAAGTCTAATCTAGGATTGGAAATATGAAAAATTCTGAGCATCTGGACATTATAATGCCCTGAAGAAATGGATCCTCTGTGATCATCAGTAAGTGAGAAAAACATCAGACGCTCGGAATCAAGCTGGGTCCTGTTCAGATTGTGGCTGGGAGTCTGGACAGGTTTGCCAGGCACAACAGAAAGAAAAGAATCCATACCCTCCAAGCCTCCAACTTTTCATTTTCACTGTATCCATCTACCTAGTGTCTCCTTTCCTCTCATCATCATCCTTACTGGTCTGCTGTAAATCTCTCCCCTTCCAAAACCTTTTTCTATCAACATTTCTCACCCACTTAAAAAATGCCAGTGACTCCAAATTGCTCTCTGAATTTAACATAAACTTCTTAATATTGCATTCAACTGCTTCCATAATCTAGCACCCATTGACAATGTCCACGTTACCGCAATTGACATTTCTAGGCATTTTACTCTCCAGTCATACACATGATGGACTGCCAAACTACGCCTCACTTCTCACCTATCCGTGACTTTGCTTCTCGCGCTTTTGCTGTCTATCAAAGTACTTCACTACTTCAAAGCCCAGTTAAAATGTGATTTCTTCTGGGATGTCATTTCTTATCATCTCAGACAAAATCATCTCTAACCTCAAGATGTTTTTATCTCTGTTATGACTGCATGTTGCCATTATAAGTTCCTTCAAGGCAGGGACCTATTTTACTCATTTTTATAGCTTTCCAACATCTAGCTCAATCGTTAGAGAGTGAACTGTCAGAGTTTTGTTAAATGAAGACACGAAACAACAAATGCCAATAACAGGTAGAATATTGCCTTCATTCTAAATCTGAATTCGAGAGTAATTAAAAAGTAATAAAGACAAATTCGTTCTAATAATTATAATGTGACAAAATATTCAATCTTTGTTTAATCTAAGTTAATTTACCTTTATTTTCAAAAAAATTAAATAAACTATATTGAGTACGTGCTATTGACCTTTACATTCTGGTATATTCTTGTTTAGTTAAGCCGATATTTGCTCATCCACTGCCACTTTATAAATTTTTCTTGCCAGAAATGGTTTAACTTATTGCTATCTTTCTATTATAGATATTGTCATTAGTAATATGTTTCTAAGATGCAGATATTACAGCTCAACAAATTAAATAATTTGCCGAAGGTCATGCAGCTTCTAAGAGACAGAAAAACGACTTCTAGTCAGTAGATTGATTCTAGAGCATCTAACTTTCTTCTCACTTCTTGATCACAGAGAATCCACTTAAACAGGGAATTATGATGTCCAGATACTCAGGACTGTCCATGTTTCCTCTTCTAGATGAGTTTCCCATGGTTACTTTGCTAACTATTTACAAAAGCTTTCACAGACAAAATTTGAATCAAGGATTATTGAAAGCACCTTTGAATAGGTGCCAGGGCTGTAATGGCCAGTTATTAATGATTTATAAATTAGCTGTGAGATTGCCTTAAATCCCAAAGATGGTTATCATTAGTGATTTACTTGTAATGAAATCTACTATAATGCAATGGAATTCTACTGTGGCATTCACTTAATAGGTTGATTTATTTTGGATAAAATATATTTAAGATATTCCGTTCATTTCACTGATAAAGTATACCTAGAATGTAGAGCTGGAAAGTACTTGAAATATCATGTCATCAAGGTCCTTGTTTGGTGGATGAAAGCAGAGGCTCAAGAGGATAAAAGACCTGTCCAAGGTCAACGTGCTTGCCATTTTGCCGGCTGGGCCCAGAGCCAGTCATCTTCCCTCTATGACATTTGGCTCATTTTCTCCCCAAAGTCCTGCCAGAAACAAGTAACTTATTGAAAACTAGTTTAATTCCAAGTGGTGATAGTTACTTCCCTTAATAACCTAATTAACTGTATTGCCAACTCATGCCAGTTTATAAATCTTATGCAAGCTGAAATTCTTATACAAGTTGCCTGCCTGCATCTAATTTTGAGATTTGTTTTCTGTCTCTTTCTTTAAAGACAGAAGAAGAGGCCAGGCATAGTGGCTCATGCCTGAAATCCCAGTACTTTGGGAGGCTGAGGCGGGCAGATCACCTGAGATCAGGAGTCTGAGACCAGCCTGACCGAAATGGAGAAAGCCCATCTCTACTAAAAATATAAAATGAGCCAGATGTGGTGGCGCATGCCTGTAATCCCAGTTACTCAGGAGGTTGAGGAAGGAGAATCACTTGAACCCAGGAGGCAGAGGTTGTAGTAAGCCGAGATCACATCACTGCACAGCCTGGGCAACAAGAGTGAAAATCCATCTTAAAAAAAAAAAGAAGAAGAAATGGCTTCAAACTATGAGTTATTTTTAGTCGTTACTTTTAGTCTTCTATGCATGAATTACTAAGCTTATTTTTTTCCTTGATACCTTCTTTACCTTGACATACTTTTAAGATGTCTACGTTCTTTTCCTTTTGTTCTTATAAATAGTAATTAATGTTATGCTTCCATTTAGTGACTTTAAAATTTTTTTCCATAAAAACTATAAGTATTTGGTACTGATCTCTAATATGTCCTTTCTCAGTTTAACTTGTTATTTATTATACCATG
This sequence comes from Colobus angolensis palliatus, assembly GCF_000951035.1. Classification (NCBI taxonomy): domain Eukaryota; kingdom Metazoa; phylum Chordata; class Mammalia; order Primates; family Cercopithecidae; genus Colobus; species Colobus angolensis. The sequence continues at coordinate 425,263 of NW_012118821.1, read as the reverse complement.
AATGATATAATACTCGAGTGGATGGACTCTGGGGAGAAACATCCCGACTTTCTCTCCTGGATTCAAAGGTGCTAGCTATCTTAGATAACTCAATGAGTTATTTGTGTTTCATTTCTCTCACACTTGAAATGGAAAGCATATTTATAAAGTTTTGGTAAGGATTAATGAGAAATTCACATAGAGTGATAGACATAATGCCTAGCATTTTGTATGAACTGAGTAATTTAATGTGTAATAGTAGTAGTTAAAGTAATTCAAATTATTGACTGACTTTTTTCTAAAAGTATCACTATGAGTATTTTATTTTTTAGAGAAAAACTAATTATGAGTGAAAAAATACAAATTGGAGGGCATTTCTGGTTACTACTGGAAGAAATTAATAAAGTACCTATAAATGTAGAGGAAATGGGGAATATTGATATGCAACCATGATGAAGTAACTAGTATAGTGTTTGCACATCCACCATAAAAACTATAAAATGGAGCAATATATATATGAGGCAACTGGATTCCTACATCAGATTGCAGGCAGCACAGCTCTGAGATACCTGAGAGAATGGGAACATGTAAACTGGGGCCCATGTTTGCCCAGGCTATCTGATAGAAGACACTGGCTGCTGCAGCACGGGGAAGTGGAGCCCAAGGCAAGAGCTCTGGGAAGGTGGACGTTCAGGACAGCTGAAGAGACTGGTATTTGCAAAGAATATGAGAAAAAATAGAGTGGGGCAGAGGAACTTGTGGAAGTCTATGATACTTAAGAAGTGCCAAGGGAAAAGCACCGGCTTTGGAGTCAGTCAAGTGTAGGTAATCTGGGCTGAGAGCTGAGGTGTGCATGCGTTGTTTGAAGCTCCCTAAGACCATCAGAAAGTGCCACTTGTCGGGTTCAGAGATAAATAGAAATATCATAAGACAAGAAATGCTAAGACATATTGTATTGTCAAGACAGTCACATAAAGAGGCCGTTTGGAGGCCCTCGGGCATTAAGTGGAGAAGTCAGAAATGTAATGATTTAAGAGTAAAAACCCTGCTCTACAGTTAAAAACATGTCCTGCCTGGGTGCCGTGGCTCACACCTGTAATCCCAGTACTTTGGGAGCCTGAGGTGGGTGGATCACCTGAGGTAAGGTGTTCAGGACTAGCCTGGCCAACATGGTGAAACCCCGTCTCTACTAAAAATACAAAAATCAGCTGGACATGGTGGCGGGCGCCTGTCATCCCAGCTACTCAGGAGGCTGAGGCAGGAGAATTGCTTGAGCTTGGGAGGTGGAGGTTGCAGTGAGCTAAGATCATGCCGCTGCACTCCAGCCTGAGAGCCTAAAAGAGACCGTCTCAAAACAAAAACAAACAAAACAAAACAAAACAAAAACATACCCTAAGACTAAGGAGAAAAGAAACAGACTCACTCTAACAAAAAATAGAAGCACACCTGGTAGTATCAAAATTATATGCCAGGAATTCATCCACCTGTGAGAACACAATCCAACACCCATTCCATGTAAACACCACAATCCAGTCTCCTTAGAATGTGCAGAAAATCAAGAAAAGGTAGCAATGAGAGCAGACACTGAGCTGTACCAGATGTTGGAGTCAGTTGACCAAGACATTGAAGAAGCTGTCATTAATAACTTCTTCAAGGACTTAAGAGGAAAAACGGTTAACACTGAGGAAAAAATAGAGAACCTCATCAGAAAGTGAAAACTATATAATAAAGAACAAATAAAAATTCTAGAAATGATAAAAAAATTCTGAAATTAAAAAAATGAAAAACAAACAGGCAACAACAAATAAAACACTGGATGAACTTAACAGCACATTGAAAATGGAAAAGAAAAGTTTGTGTTTAAATGTATATCAGTAGAATTATCTCATGTGAAGTACAGAGAAACACAGGTGGGAGTAATGAATGGGGGGGGTCCTGGTGGGCACTATCATTGTTCTAACTTGCTTTTAATTGTTGTTCCACGAGGAAAGAAAAAGAGAATGGAACAAAAAATATATACTTAAAACATAATAGCCATACATTTTTAATATATGGTGGATGTGACAGTTCATGTTGTACCATGGCCCCTTTTAGGCATGGCTGGAGTGGCTGGGATGTAGGGCACCATGTCAGAGGCTGCACACAGCAGGGGATCCCTGGAACCTCCCCTACCCCCACCCCCAGGAATCTTTTTTTCCCTTCTAGGCCTCTGGGCCTGTGATGGGAGGGGCTGCCATGAAATTCTCTGACATGACCTGGAGAGAGACATTTCCCCCATTGTCTTGATGACTGACTAACAGTCAGCTCCTCATTACTTATGCAAATTTCTGCAGCTGGCTTGAATTTCTCCCCAGAAAATGGGCTTTTCTTTTCCATTGTGTCATCGAGCTGCAAATTTTCCAAGCCTTTATATTCTGCTTAGTCTTGAACACTTGCCACTTAGAAATTTCTTCCCCCAGATACCCTAAATCATCTCTCTCAATTCAAGTTTCCACAGACCTCTAGAGTAGGGGTAAAATGCCAGCAGTCTCTTTGCTAAAGCATACAGTGACCTTTGCTCCAGTTCCCAAGAAGTTCTTCATCTCTATCTTGACCCCTTCAGCCTGAGCTTCATTGTCCATATCACTATCAGCATTTCGGTCAAAGTCATGAAACAAGTGTCTAAGAAGTTACAGACTTTCCCACATCTTCTTGTCTTCTGAGTCCTCCAATTCTCTAGGAAGTTCCAAACATTCCCACATTTTTCTATCTTCTTCTGAGTCCTCCAAACTGTTCCACCCTCCCCGTCTCACCAAGTTCCAAAGTAACTTCCACATTTTCGGGTATCCTTATAGCAGTGCCCTACTCCCTCAGTACCAATTTATTGTATTAGTCTGTTCTCACCCTGGTATGAAGAAATACCCAAGATTAGGTAATTTATAAAGGAAAGAGATTTAATTTACTCAAAATTCAGCATGACTGGAAAGGTCTCAGGAAACTTATAATCATGGTGGAAGTCACCTCTTCACAGGGCGGCAGGAGAAAAGATGACCTCAAGCAGGGGAAATGCCAGACACATAAAACCGTCCTGTCTCAGGAGACTCACTCATTATCATGAGAACAGAATGGAGGAAACTGTCCTTATGATCCAATTTCCTCCACCTGGTCCCACCCTTGAAACATGAGGACTATTGGAATTACAATTCAAGCTGAGATTTGGGTGGGGACACAGCCAAACCATGTCACTATCCCTTAGAGAAAGGAATGTTTGCGTCTCCAACTTTAATTGTACATTTTGTTTTCTTTCATTTCAGTTCCATTTCTGATTTATATATTTTGAAGACAATGCTGTCAGTTACATGTACCAATAAGATTATCAGTTCCCAATGAAGTAATTATTTTATCTTTATGCGGTGCCCCTTTTTATCCCTGGCAATATTTCTTGTTACAAAGTTTCTCTTGTCTGGCACAAACATAGCCATTCTAGGGTGTTTTCTAGTAGTATTTGCAGAATGTATCTCTTTTGCCATCTTTTTTATTTTTAAACTATCTCTATCATTATTGTTACTGTAGATTTCTTATGAACAGCGCATAGTTTGATCCTTTTTAAAATTATTTAACTTTAATATAATTGTTGTACAATTGTAGGTATATCAGTAATGTCACTATTTGATTTCTATTTTCTATTTCTTCTGCTGTTGTTTCCCTTTTCCTCTATTCCTGCCTACTTTTGAATTTAGTGGGGATTTTTTTATAGTTCGATTTTATCTGCATCATAGCCTATTATGCATACATCTTTTTTAAGTAGTTACTCCGGGATTTACGATAGACATGTTTACTTTATCAGTCTACTTTTCATAACTTATGCTACTTCACAAATAATAAAAGAACTTCATCACCATATATTCATATTTCCTTCATCTTATCCTTTGGATTACTATAATATATTTTGCTTTTCCATGTGTTTTAAACCAAACAATATATTGCGACTATTTTTGCTTTAGACTGTCAATCATCATTTGAACAGATATAAATAAGATAAATGTGTTATGTTTAATTTTCATGTTTACTATTCAGTTTCCCCATGACAGAGCAACCCACCTCTTGCTCTGTGTCTTCAATCTTCTGTTTCCTTCTGTTTACTATTTCCATATTTCTTCAATTGTGTATGGATAAATGCAGATTTCCACTTGATGTGGATTGACTTCCATATTTGGGGTTAGGCCTACAAAGGTGCATCTTTTCTTCTGTCAGGCTATTAGCATGTAAAAGTGAGTCAATCTACTCAAAACTTATACGGGTTTGGGGTTGTGTTATTGCTTTCTGAAAGTGAGAGATTCTCTTCTGATGTCCTCAGAGAAGTAACAGCCTACAGAAAACGCCCCCTCTAGGAATTGAGGGTCTTAGCCCAACAACACAGACATCCTCAGAAAACTTGGCATACCAAGTCCCCCAAGAAGCATGAGATGCTAGCACGCTTACTTTAGGGGTAGCTGTATCTAGGAGATGACTGGCCACCTTTTCGTGAGGGTAGGAGGTTCTACAGATGCTTAGGTAGTATTGCATGCACAGTCAGTCACTTACATTCTTAACTTAAATCGTTCATTAGGAATTACCAGCCAGACTGGTAGGGCTGGTTGCACAACCAGCTGGATACATTTTTAAGCCTTCTTGCCTTTGCCAGCTGTAATCAGCATGGTAGTCTTGTCCCTCTCACATGGCTGGACCAATAGGGCCTGTGGGTTCCTGATTGTCCACTTGTCCTCCATCACTCTTCATGTCATAGCATTTTCCCATCGAGACTATCTCTTACAACTCTTTTTCTCATCTAGAACATCTGTTTTAATTAGTGAAATCAAGAAATGTTGCACATATTTGAAACATTAATTTAACAATGTACTGAACAGTATCAGTTGCAACTACTTCAGTGTGTATAATGTACAGAATGTACATCAAATACAATGCGATGCAATTTATTTTAAAGACCACAATGATGAAGACAGTGGATTGATTAGCTACACTACTGTGACCTGAAAAAGTGTCAGCAATGTTGAGGAACCACTGATGACCCTGAAAGGGGGTGAAAAGTCAACTGTAGTCAAACCATTACAAGTAACGGGGACCAGCACCTCATGACATGTGACCTCTTTCTTTGCAAGACAAATGGACAAGCCTTTGGCAGGGGTTACAAGCCAGGCATAAACTCTAATAAAATGTTGACTTTATTAGAAACATAACATCCTTTTCATTTGCTAAACAATTGTTGTTTGACTAATAGAGGGATTCCATATGGCCAATCAGTTAATAAAGTTCCAAGAAACAGCCTCTATATTTTGTCAGGATTTATTAGCCACTGCTCTTGGGAGACATATGATAGCACCATTTAGATTGAGGCTTCCAACCTGCCAACTCACAGTACGTTATCAAACTTTAGCCATCAAAAGGAGAGACTCCGTGCTAAATTTTTTCCTGCTGGTGGAAAGTAGTAGGGCAGTTTGTGGCAGTGCCTCCAACAGAAACATTTTCTGTAACACTTTGTGCACAACCACAGTACGAGCATGTGATATATCAATTTCAATCCTACGATTTTACAATAGTCTCTTGAACAGGCTTGCAGATCTCACTCATGAGCCACTTTAACTTTTGTTTTCCTTTACTATAAATTTTGCATATAAAATTTGCATTAAAACAAATAAAAAAATACCAAAAAGTTTAACCAAGACAGTTGAGGAATTACAACTGCAATTACCAAGACACCATCTTTTCTCCTTGTCTGAAAATTCAGGGAATTCAGGAGAGTGTAGAGGAGGCCAGTCGGCCAGGGCAACCAGAGCAGCAGGAAAGCATCCTTCCTTAAAGCTGCTTAGGATAGGATGATGGGAGAAGGAAAGATTAGGGATGCATAAGGAGCGACTTCACACCAGGAAGAACAGGGTAACACTCACTTTGAGTTTTACCGGCTGAAAACCCAGCATCAACAAATCGACTTTTAGGAAAAACTAAGATACTCTTTGGGAAGCCGCTTTCAATTCAACTTCGTATTGTTCGGTCTACTGACTGCCCTCCCACTCTGGCTGGTAATTCCTAATTAGTGCTAGCACTGAAGACAGCACACACTATATGACCTTGGGAAGTCTCCTCATATCCCCTAATCTGGCCTATTCAGCCCCTTAACAGGTAGGACCCTGGAGGATGCTGATGCCGCCTCCAGCTTGCTTGAGGGAGTTATGTGCTACCAAGTCCTAGAGAGTCTTATAATTCCCTATAACCTCATCCGCACAACCTCTGCTGCCCTTTAGCTAAAAAGCCAGTGGGGCCTTACAGACCCCACATTGGGTGACACATTTTTCAATGGTCCAGCAAGGCCTAAACAGTAGTAACTATTGCATCTGCTAAGCTGGCTGATCATGGTTTCATACAATTTTCTGGAAAAGTCACAGTGAGCCCAATAGCTTGAAAGAATGTATTACGTACACAGGACGGCATATGCAGGATCAGTATGGTATCCATTTTCCACCGTCCACAGGGCAACATCAAACAAGGAAACAGAAGATAGAAGACACAGAGCAACAGGTGGTTGCTCTGTCATGAAGAAGCTAACTCCATACTGCTGCTGCACAGTTGATAGCCTGAAGCTGTTTCCCAAATGTGTAGGAAGGGAGTGTGAGGGGCAGAAATTCTCATGCTACACCAGAGTTGGGGGGTTGGGTAAGGAAATGCCTCATGGCAACCTCTCTTAAGATGGGGAGCTTTTTGCAAGATATGGAAGCTGATTACTGCCTGTCAGGCCCAAATACAGCTATGCCCAAAATAAATTCTGTGCCAACATCTCTTACTTCTTGGAGGCCTTGATGCCCCAAGTCTCATAAAGGGCTCTGATCCCGGTTCATGGGTGAACCAGATAAATGAAAGACTCATGAAGTAAACTGGGCCACAAAGCTGTGGAGTCATGGAGAGAATTGTTAAAAACTATGCATGCAAATCGAAACTCAAGTCTCTGGGCAGAGGTGCAGACTGTGGGGCCTGCTCTGGAAAGCACATCCAAAATGCATCTTGCTGCACTTTAATTAACTGATGGACAACAGCAATGAGCTGACAGTATGATCCGGTGCCTGGCAGTGAGAAGATGAATGATTATGTCCCCCAAACCAAATATATTGTGTTTTCAAAAACAACAAATATTTTCTAAGTTTTTGGGGTTCTCTAGTCAAGGTCTCACAAGCCTGCAAACAGGTTGTTGACTGGGCTGCAGTCTTATCTGGAGGTCAGGTTCTCTTAAGAGAACATTCAGGTTGTTGACAGAATTAATACCTTGTCGTTGTCAGACAAAGTCTTTCAGGCACTAGAGGTAGTCCATCTCTATGGGCAGTACAAAGCATGGCTGTTTGCTTCTTTGGGGATGTGGGGAGGGCATCTCGTCTTCAAAAGGGGCTTCAGTCTTCTTTAGAGCTTCCATGTGACAAAGTCAATATCATTATGATAAAATATCTTCAAATTAACTTAAAAATCACCAAATTTGGGAGCTTACTTGCCTCTAAAAATATTCCCTTTGCTTTTGCCATAGAATTTAACCAATTACAGGAATGATCTTGAATTACATCTTTACTGGTCCTCTTCATACTCAAAGGAGGAGATTATTCAGTGCATGTAGAGCAGAGGGCAGAAATATTGGAGGCCATCTAAGAAGTATGTCTTACTTTGCAGGCTTAGGTAGAATTACCAGGCCTTTCAGAATCACTGGTGAAGTGATCTGCATTACACAATGTATACCCCATTTTTCTAAGGTGTAAAAAAGAACAACATTTTTCGTGTAATATCATGAAGGCATGTATAAATTGCCCTACAGAGTATTTGTTTCTCAGAATTTGTTTAGAAATACATACATATATATATATATAATCACTAGGAGTAGTAGCACATGTGCAGTAGTAGCAGAATAATAAGGTTGCAGGACAATTTCTGTACACATCGCCTCTCAACCAAAGCCCTCATGCATTCCACATGAGGCTGTTCTGGCAAAGTAAGTCTTAATCCATTTTTATTAATTAATACATTGAGGTTCCTTTTCTTGATATATTTTAAAATTACATAATGTGAAATTTTAGGCATGCATCTAGAACAAAGCATTTTCTCACTCTGAGCATCAGTTTCCTAATCTTTAAAATGGAGTTATTGCATATGTGAACTCTAAACTCCTCCAAACCCTGAGTATTTTCAGAATCTAAACTTAGATCAAATATGCTTTACATCATTAATAAGAGGAACTTTAAAAATTAGGATGGTACTTCATAAAATTCTCGTTAAGTTTTATGTACTGCTGACTCTTATTTTAAAGAACTTTTGAGTAGATTATTAATATTGCCATCTTAAAAATATCTAGATTTTACTGATATAGTTGAACCTGGATCAACTCTATTTCTCTCATTTTTCTTATGTGTTCAGTTACCTCCCTATATCATGGCAGCTCTTTGACATTTTCTCTGGATCATATGTCTTATCCCAGAGATATATCTGAGCTCATTTGGAATTTAACAGATGAATGCATGATGCTTATATTAATCTTCTACTGAACTGAAATTCTTTTTTTAGAAAAGTGTAATAAAATTTCTCAGACCCAAAGTAAAATAATTACATATTTTCTTGAAATAATGGCTTTCCAAACTACTAATAAAAATTGGAAATATTATATAAAAGTCTCATTTAGAATACTACATATAATTATTAAATATAAACAGAAAGAACTTTTATATCAGATTTTTTATTAATTTGAAACAAAATATCTGCTGTGTTTGTGTAATGTACAAAAGAACTTCAACTATTTAACTTATAATAGTTTAACAGCTCTTTTTAAAAATTTATATTCATTTTACTTACATTTTTCTGCATAGTCTAGTTTTTAATGTATGTATGAAATGCAGACAAGTATTGTAGTTTTGCTACTGTACCTATGTATTTTATAATGTTTATTGTTTTAGATTACTTTCTCTCTCTCACTAATGGTCCACTGTTAAAAATTAGGATTAGATTAAAAAGCTTAGAGCATGAAAAAACTTATCATAAAATAGAAAGAACAGAGATATTATAAATTTGACAGGTAGGCTTTAATTCTAACTTTCCTAACTTCAACAATTTAACCTTGAGAAACTTTTAAAATCTTATTTTCCTTGACATTAGTTACTTCATACATAAAATATGGGTAATGATACATATTTCACAGAGTTACAAGGAGTAAATAATCTATAATCTTTAAATATACTTGCATAGCATTTGACATACTTTACACACCAGTAATGCTATAAATAAAACCAAAATACTTTATCAAAGTACTTTGCAACTGTCTTTTTTTTTTTTTTTTTTTATCTTGCTTTTTTGAGAAGACAGAAGACACACAGGTGGGTTGGCCTCTCATGGAGAAGCTCATTCTATGCTGTGCCTACACCATTGGTCACCTGAAGTTGGTCCCTAAAATTGCTGGGAGGGGTGTGAGGCGTGGAAATTCTCATGCTCCATCAGAACTAAGGAGTTGGGCAAAGAACTTCCTCATGGTGGCCCTCACAATATTGGGAACCTTGTGCAGGACATGGAAACTGATAACTGCGTGTCGGGCCCAGATACAGCTGTGCCCAACATAAACTTTTCAGGGTATTTATCTTCCTTTCAGTGGTTATGACATAGATACTGCCTTCAGTTGATCAAATGCTAGCCCTGAAATACATCTGCAAAACACACAATAGAAAACAATTTAGAAAAGAAGTCATCTATATTAAAAGTGGTGGTGACCAGAGTTTCATATTGCAGAATTTGAAAAGTCATCCTAAAACCCAGAATAATTTCAGCAAGAGAACAGGAAGATGGCAACTTTTACATCACCTTATGTGACAGCCAAGAAGAGTTTAAAAGAGCCTTAATATGAACCTCTAAGTTAAAGAGTTCAGATTTGGAGTCAACACATAGGCCTATTTTATTCATAACGGAAAGTAAGGAAGGCAGAGATGAAAGCAAAATTCCATGTTTGTAAGCAATTTTTATTTTGGCAAAATTGATATCATTGGAAAGAACAAGGCTAAATATTTGCCCAAGTAAGCATGGAATCAGGTTTGTAGCTGCAGATAAAAGTGAGCTGAACATAGGAAATAATATTCTAATGCAGAAAACTATTATTTTCTTCTTACCATGAAATCTAAGGCTTCTAATAGCAAAATATATAGGATTAAATTAAGAGAGGGACCACTCCATCATCACTGAAGGTTGCATTTCACTGACAGATTTAGAATAAGTACACATTAGCAGATTGCAAAAATAAAAAAAATAAAAAAAAAGAAAGAAAAAAGAGCAAGCATAGAAAGTTTTGTATTGTGAATATCTGAAGTTCCATTCTTGTGTAGTTGATGGGCTAAAACTAGCATAAAACTAAAATGAGCATAAAACATTCAACTTTGTAACTCAGAATCAAATAATAAAATTCTGAAGTCTTCGGATAAAGAATTAAGGAATTTATATAGGTTCCACCACTCATGTATGGTTTATAGCAAATAGAGTGACAAAGACGCATAGAATTTAACCCATTCAAACTAGATTTAACAAAAGTACAAATATCATGTACCTACATGTGCATGCAAGCACACACACTCATGATCTCAAAAACTTAAAACAACACAGGGATTGGTGTTTTTTTTTAAAAGACATAAGAAATAATATTCAAAATATTGAGAAACAAGAATTTTAAAAATTATATGTTAGGGAATAGAGAAATGACTTAAAATGTAACTATGTTTTCCTTTAGGAAAATTAAAGAAGACATAGACAGGATGAAATATTTGATTAAACATAAATGAAGAAAAAAACATGAGCTCAAAAAACAGGGAACTGGCATAGCTAAGTATTTACATTAAGGTAAAAGTTAATACCATTGCTATGCTCATTTTGTTTACTCAAATCAAAATGTAAAGAAACTACCTGCAGGAGAGACTTGTGAGAATCACAATGATAAAGGAAATTAACAAAGCAATTGATGTGATTTGAGGAAAAATGAGAGAAATGGAAAAGAGACAAATACCCACATGAAGATAATTTATATAAATTTAAGAAAATGTATCAAATGAAATGTTATGATAATGTCAACCATAAAAGAAAATGATACTAAAATGAAGGCATGGATGTTTAGATAGGTGTTACTCATTATACTCCAGAAAAATAAAATTAACAACCACAACACTGTATATCATGAGTAGTGAACTAAACTTTATAGTAAAAGGTGCAACATCTTACACTACAAAAAATGCTGTAGCTAAATTTGAAAGAGAAAAATAAATGACTTTTGAGTTACTTCTCGTTAGTAAAATAATGTAAGACAAATAAATATTTAGCACACTTCGAGGGGAATACATTATGTGACTTCCAAATTTTATATTCCTTCACATAATGTTAATGAGTAAATGCAAGAAAAAGACATTTTTAAATGCACAACTTCTTAAGAATTTTATTATACATGTAACTTTACTGAAAAATTGATTTGAAAACATAAGCCTATTAAACAATATACGAATATACATGCATGTAGAAATAAAGCTTTAAAAGAACTTGTAAGAATTAAATCCATATAATTACAGAATTAAATTTAATTCAGTGAGGTAATTATGGCTGTAAAACAGAATGCTTATGGCATACTTAAGAAAAAATTTGCATAGTACACAAATGAAGATCGAAATAAAATAGCTATAGCCTACTATTTTTTTTTACTGAGTGCTTCTAAGATGCCAGGCGATGTCACAAGATGGTGAAAATAATTTGAGAAAATACATGGGAGTTTTGGACTGGAGCAAAAAAATAAAGTCATCACAATATGTTTGAAAGAAATAGGAAAAATACTATTTGCATGAAATCAAGTACAGCCAAATTTGATGAGATGGTTACATGGTCTTATTAGACATGGAGATTTCTGGATATTATCCTAGATCTGTTAAATTTTTCCAGGAACATGCATCAGAAATCTGCTTTGTAGATAAGCTGCCAAGGTAGTTTTATGCCTATCTAAATTTGAATACTGTGCTTCTTAATAGATGAGTAACTCAATAGGTACCTGAAATCAGTAGCAAGAAATAATGGGGGACTGTATCCTATAAATATTTAAGTACTGTGTCCTATAAGCATCCAGGATATTTGAAAAGCCAAGAAATTTTGCTGGAAGCAGTAGCCTTTAAACTGGAACTTAGACTATGAGGAGGATTTATTTAGTTTGGGAGAGTGTTCAAGACACACCCTTTTTAAATGTAGAATTTAGGAAACAAAACATTCGGTGCCCACGAACTTAACGATTTAGCCAAAACAGATATTTAGAGAAAAGTAGAAGGAAACACCTTTTCTATTGCCACAGCTAATCCTTCCTTTTTTTAACAACGAAATTTATTTACTTTATTCTTAACATGAAAATTTCATAAATGTGTCTGAATTTCAAATATCTTGATTTTCTTATCCTGAACCCAATCTCTTAGAGTGATCTTGGGTTGATCACTGCTTTTGATATTTAAAGTATTATGTAATTTAACAAAAAAGCTATATTTCCTTTAAGAAAAGTATAAGTATAAAATTAACTCATGGTTTTGGCTATATTTAATTCAAGAATATGTAGTAAAGGCCTGACTCTAAAAGTTAGTTGGGTGTGCTGGCATGCATCTGTGGTCCCAGCTACTCAGGATGCTGAGGTGGAAGGATGACTTGAACTTCGGAGATTGAAGCTGCAGTGACTTGTGATTGTACCACTGCAGTTCATCCTAGGGGACAGAGTAAGAACCTATCTCAGAAAATAATAATAATAGTCTATAGTAAAAATGTCATTACATGTAAGACATAGATGGGAAGCTAAAATGAGTAATAAGGTCCAATTAGCTATGTGCATCCTCAATTTGGATGCTGCTGACACTCCCCAAATGTAATCTGTTTTGTATCAAATGCCATATGACTCAATGTATGTAATAACATCTGTTTTTGAGATTAAATTTCCAACTTTCTAAATATACTGTACTGTAACATACATGTTACAGTTGATGACTAACTGCTAATTAAATAGTGGATACCATAGAGAAAATATTTTCTGACACGTCTGCTAAAATACAGGTCATTTTGACACAAGAAAATGAATAGCTGTCTTTGAACCAAAAATTCATCCACAAGTAAGATTTTTACATAGCCTTTTTAGAAATGAATATATTTTACAGCTTTATTCATTGTCAGTCCCTTGGTAGTTTTCAGACTGTATGAGATGAAATTGCAAATTCTATAGAAAGTGCAAAGGATCAGAATAACACCAAAGTCTAGAAGTACCATGCAATTTTTCACATGACAACTAGACACATGACTGTTTTACAAACAAAATAAACTTTTGTATTGCACATGACAACACTTGTATCGTAACTCAAAAACTCGTTAAAGTATTTACACTATTAGCCAACCTCCTATTTTCAGCACAAGACTGCAAATAAGGTTTTAGGTATGAGAAATACGTGAAGATTTGACTCTTATAAGGCTGTAAGTGTTGAATATTCATTATACTTTATGCTCTAGGCAGCTCAAAAAGTTTGCTCTGTTTTGTAACAGACAGCACACTGAATGGAACATCTCACTCTAATGTAGTAGTAACTGCTTCCTTAAATTTTATGAGAGACAAACATGTTCATTCTCTTTTGCTCTATTTGCTTCATTTCTATATGATACCAGTTTCCTCTAACTGCTCATGACTCTCTCCCCTTAGTACATCTTTCATTTTTATTTTGTTATTACTTTTTTATTTTCCACTTTCTTCCATGAAAAAAACAGTAGAAGAAAACTCACTAACTGAAGCCAAAAACCATCCAGCCAACAAATCTGACAATCTGGGGATTGCATTTAAATTTGTAGGTAGGTAGAGTTCTATTTTTTTTTAAACAGGACCTTGCTCTATTGCCCAGGCTGGAGTGCCGTGGAACAACCACGGCTCACTGCAACCTCGAATTTTTGTGCTTAAGCGATCCTCTTGTCTCAACCTCCTGAGTAGCTGGAACTGCGGGTGCATACCACTACACCTGACTAATTTTTTTTTTTCTTTTTGTAGAAATGGAGTCTCACCATGTTGCAATAGAGTTCTTAATTAACATATGAGGTTGATAAACATTTGTTTAGAAATTGGAAAATGTACATTCTCCAATTAGACTGTATTTGGAAAGCCTATAATAATTAACCCAGATTACATAAAAACATATTTAAGAGAAACAAAGAGTAAAAAACATGAAGTGTTTTTGTTGTGTGGAAATATGTTACTAGCACATTATTTTAGCCACGCTCTGCATGTTTTGATTAAAGCATGATTGTATGCACAGATTGGAAGGGCAACTCCCAGGAACTCAAACAAAAGCCATGGTATGAACACAAGCTAAGTGACCCACAGAGACTGAATTCAATACTAATCATGTAACATAGTGTTTTAGTTAACTAAATCTAGAGAATATAGTATCATCTGCTGCAAAACCCTATTTTCAGATGTCTGAGGAAGCCTATTCACTCGTGAGAGATAAAATTAGAATTTTACAAAGTTTAATTATTTTGTCATATTTGCTTCCTTTAGTCAGGCATTGTTATACAAAATTTATCTTCCAATATTGTTAATGAAATAAGAATTGACTTTGAAGTTATTTCTGTGTGAATGTAATCAGAACAACTATTGAAACTGACTTTATTATAGATTTCTTGTTACTTAAACACAGTTTATTCTAGAGCATCCTTGACCACGAAATCCATATTCTTTTACATCTTAATCATGCTCTTTTAAATATATAGTAAGAGGTTTAGATTTTACCTTTGCCTTTAACAATGATGAAGTTTTTACCTACTTCATAACCATGAAAAAGACATAATAAATCTATGGATAACTCTTAGAAGATCAAAATTGAATTGAGCTAAAGTATTTTTAGACCTAGTAAGCCATGTCCCCCAAGTAGTGTCATCTTTCCTGGTATGCAGAAAAGTGTTAGGTCACCTAACTAGATCATACGTGCACATACACTGTTTCAAAATCTACTCTGGCAATATTACAAAGTTGCCCTTAGAGATTTCCACTAGCAAAGTGATCTTACCCTAGTGGAACAGCAAGAAAAACAAGCAGACAATTATGAGATGGTATTTTTGGATGTTTTGATAAAGAGAGGTACAGGATACTGTAGAGGATCTGAGGAGGCGTCTCCATGCTGGTATTTGACAGTCCGACGTTTCCCTCTAAGAGCTGACATTTGGGATGAGGCTTGAATATTTGTCTTAGTTTTATTTTGCTTTGTAACACACTGTGCTCACACTGAACAGCTTAAAACAACGTAAATTCATTATCTCACAATCCCTGTGGGTACTTTGGCTGAAGTTTTGTTACAAACAGGATAATCAACTTATCTGGGCTTGCCCAGGGCGTTCCCAATTTTAAAATAGAAAGTCTGCACCCTAGGAAACCTCAGTCCAGGCAAACTAGGGACTTCGCATGAGTACTCACCTTGCAGCCTTGATGAGGCTGTAATCACCATGCTGACTGAGGCCAGAATCATTTCAATGTTTGACTGGGGCAAGGTCTATTTCTTAGCTACCCAGTGGTTGCTGACAGGACTCAGTTCCTTTGGAGCTGTAAACCAGTGGGGTCATCAGGTCCTACTCGCCACTGGCCAGAGGCTGCCCTCAATTCCCTGGCATGTGACCCTTTCTATCAGAGTCTTACTTGAGATCCGGGGAGAGAGTGCCAGCAAGACGAAATCACCGTCTTTTGGAATCTAATTACAAAAGAGACACCTCATCACTTTAGCCAAATTATATTTGTTAGAAGCAATTCACTAACTAGATCCAGCCCACCCTCTGAGGGAGGGGAATAAACAAGTGATAAATCCATTTTCTACATAGCATGTAACCATAGATTTATCTGATTAAGAATATGCTCAAATAATAGATAGCAAAGACAAATTTATTCTCAATTTTCTTTTAAAACATTTCACTACTCATGGCCGGGTAAAGCGGCTCAAGCTTGTAATCCCAGCACTTTGGGAGGCTGAGATGGGCAGACAGCTTGAGGTCAGGGGTTCGAGACCAACCTGGGCAACATGGTAAAACCCTGTCTCTACAAAAAAAAAAAAAAAATTAGTCTGGCCTGGTGATGCATGTCTGTAGTCCCAGCTACTCGGAGGCTGAGGCAGGAGAATCAGTTGAACACAGGAGGTAGAGGTTGCAGTGAGCCGAGATCACAAGATCACAGCACTGCACTCCAGCCTGGGCAACAGAGTGAGACTCCATCTCAAAAAACAAACAAAAAAAATCACTACACTCGATGAACAGGTAAAGGAGTGTAATTTTGTGAGTGTGCATTTGTGCAAATGTGTGTTGGGGTGGAGTAGGTTGTTTTGAATTCCCTCTTTTTTTCCAGCTGATTTTTGAAGTCTTTTTTTTTTTTTTTTTTTTTTTTTACAGAGCTCTGGGAATAAACTGTATAATTAAAATTATAAAAAGAACAAGTCTGGAAATAAAAGTATTCTTAAAGTCTGAGCTTTCCTGCTTGTCTAAAGCTATTATTTTCTCTGGCTTTCTGATCTTTTCTATCTTTCAATGTGTATTTTCCCCCACTAAAAACTGCTTTTTCCTACCATATTTCTCTTTCTCCCAAATCCATCCTTAATCCTTTGCTCTTACAATGCTTGTTATTCTTTTAGATTTCAGCACAGGCATCACATTTTCAGGATTTTCTGAACTAATAAAATGTTCTTTATTAAATTTTCTCATATCTATATATTTCATGTTCTGGCATTTACCACAGTTCTATCTTTACACTTGTAATTATTTATTTATGTTTATTTCCTAAAACATTAGCTTCATGTGGGAACTCACCATGTTTTCCCTACTCCTAGACTAATGTCTTGCACAAAGGGTACAGTAATCCCTCCTTATCCTTGGAGATATGCTCCAAGACACCCAGTGGATGCCAGAATAGTACCACAAATAGTACTGAAGCCTATATGCACTATGCTTTTCCCCATACATACTTATGATAAAGTTTAATATGTAAATTAGGCACAATAAGAGATTAACAATAACTAGTAACAAAATGGAATAATTATAACATACTATTATAAAAATTATGTGACTATGGTGTATCTTTCTCTCTCTCGTAATGTCTTAATTAGCTGTACAGCAGTAACTGAAACCCTGAAAAACAAAACCCTTGATAAGGAGAGACTGCCACATTATTTTTAATCACTTGCTGAATAAATACATAAAAACACATCTAATAATTACCTCAATGTTCTTTGCTAAATAAATGTGTTTTTTCTGAATTGAAGTTCTTATTTTATTTGGTTTGTATATATTTAGTGAAGGAGTAGGTATATAGTGTTAAATTAAATGTGGCCTAATGCTGCCTCTTCTCTTGAATCAATTTGTAGCAAACTGCAGCCTACTTTAAGAATAGAATCTTGTAACAAGTAGCTGTGTCTCAGTCATTTACATGAGATGAGCTTCAGCCAATCACAGGCTGCCAAATGCTCAAGCCATGTCCATATAAGGCAAATGCATCACACCCTGCATAAAGAAAGTCAACACTCAGCTGCAACCAACCACTCAAGCTATTTATGTATACGCTTCCTTGTTTCATTTATAAATACTGCCTTCCCACGTGCTGCGTGAAGATGTCTGAACCTCTCTTGGTTCTTTGTGCTGTTTGATTCATAAATTTACTTAAACAGGCTTTGCTAAATTTATTTTGTCTAAAACCTTTCTTCTAACAGTAGATATAACTAGACACAAAATATAGTAGTTTATTTTCTCAACTTTAATATTTTTCTGTGCTAAAAGTTATCAATATTTCTAGTCAATAATAAAAAAGTTATGCTATTGGATATTCAATATCCAATAAGTGTATGCAAGTTATGAATACACTTAAATGCATCTTATTTGAACTTACACATTTTTATGGCATATATATATATATATAATATGTGTCATGAAATGTAATGATCATATGCCCTTTTATTTTGTTCACTTAGATAATGAAACACTTTAATCAAAAATAACCTATGCCATCTTTTTTTTTTTTTTTTTTGAGACGGAGTCTCGCTCTGCCGCCCAGGCTGGAGTACAGTGGCCGGATCTCAGCTAATTGCAAGCTCCGCCTCCCGGCTTTACGCCATTCTCCTGCCCCTGCCTCAGCCTCCCGAGTAGCTGGGACTACAGGCGCCCGCCACCTCGCCTGGCTAGTTTTTTTGTATTTTTTAGTAGAGACAGGGTTTCACCGGGTTAGCCGGGATGGTCTCGATCTCCTGACCTCGTGATCCGCCCGTCTCAGCCTCCCAAAGTGCCGGGATTACAGGCTTGAGCCACCGTGCCCGGCCCCTATGGCATCTTTACAGCATTCCTGTGGAATTGTTTGGGTAGAAGAATATCTTCATTTTCAAAAAGAGGCCAGTGATGCTCAGGACAATTAAGTAAGTAGCCAATGGTTATGCAGCTTCTAAAAGCAAAATGCTTTTTTAGAAAGTGTGGGTACAAGTGAACTCTTTTTAGTTCTGTCGAATTTTTCTCTTTATTATGTACCTGTAATTTCAGGTGGGTTAGTGGCTACTTTGGCTTTCATGCCTAGGGGAGCATCATTGGTTACAGGCAGGATGAGTAGAGGGTCCAGCAGCCTCTTGTCTTCCTGCAAGATTCTTCAGTATTTATGCTGCCAAATCGAATTACCACAAGAGGGCACAATGACTTACGAAACACTCTTCCTATGCTTTCTGCTTCAAATTGATTCAAAATAGGAGAGATGGAGAAAAAAAGAAGAGGCAAAGAATACTTTTAAGTAATTAATTTCTATTTTTTAATCTTGGCATTGCAGGCATACTGATCAGAAATTTAAAGTACTTCTACTCATTAGGCTAGAAAAACATATATCCTGCACTGATTTGACATATCTAGAAAAATTCATCATAAACACATTGATTAATGAACATTTTAGGAACTTTTACATGCAGAAGATGCTTTCATGTAGTTACCACAAAAGTCTACGTTTGGCCTAGAGGAAGCAAAACTCAAATATTCTTTCCTTTTTTTTTAGTCCCATACACACTCTGGTGTCACGCTTTAATACTCACATTTACTGGGAGTCCTTTCTTAATGGTATCAGACCTATGAATTACTTCTTCCTCTCATGGGCATTAAAAATCTCATTATTCGCCTTTTATTCTCACTCATTTGTTGAGTCATTTTTAGGTGTTAAATTCTGCACTGGGATAGGGATGATGAAACTTTCAGACAATGGCTTGGATGAACTCAAAGACTAGCAGAGAGGAGAGAAAAGTAATCTTTATAAAAAGAAGGAAGGCTGATTAGTGATTCTTATTTTACGATGAGATAACTGTCTCATGAGTTTAAGTAATTCCTCAAAACCACACCAATGCCAATTTGACTTTAAAACCCATAATTTTTTTCTTCCAACACTCTGATAAGGTCATGGATTTTTAATTCCCTTTTGGCCTTTCGAGGATCATCACAGATCCTCAAGTAGTTTGTATGAAATGCAACAAAAGTGTATCAACAACTAATTTATATACATTATTATTTGATTTAATTTTCTGTACATTAAACATTTTGGGAAATGCCATTATAATAAGTAATGTGAGATGGAACTATATATAGAATTACTGAGAAACAAAAAAATTGCAAATTTATTTATGTAAAACAACATCACTGACCAAAATTCAGAAAGTATTTTTAGTTATTTACTGTTTGTGATGAACTGTGCTATGAGAGATAAATAGAGAATAGATTAAATGAATGTGGTGATCAACCACTAGGAAGACTTCACAGAGGATGTTCTTTCTGGTAGAAAGTTTTTAAGGCTTTGGAAGAAACTCTTCTGTGAAGAGAGTTAAGACAATTCCAAGGAGCAAACTTGGTATGAGAAATGACATGCAGATAAGAACTTAAAATGAGTAATAATACATTTGTGCAATTTACAACAACTGGTACTTAGATTAATTTACAAAATAGACAAGTACTTGAAAACAATGATTATTCATCAAATATTTGTTTTTACCTAAATATTATTAGATAACATATTAATAATGAAAATTCAACTTCAGTTGCTTCAAGAAAATTTATAGACATAAAATATAAACATATGTATAATAATAGTATGAAAATATACTTTTAACCAAGTTCTTCATATACATATCTACATTATATTTCAGGAAAGAAATAACTTACAATGAAATTAAAATAACATAATGTATCTGAAGAGTAAATAATCGGTCAAGATATAAAGTAGTTTGAAACATTTGTAGGACAAGAGCTTTAAATTTCTTAATAACTATCTGTTAGTATTTGGAGTCATAAAAAATTGAAAATCATCATCCAAAATTATTGATCCTATTAACATAAAAAGTTTAAGGTGGTAGAGATAGATGGCAAACATGGATGAAAAACAAATATTTTTCGGGAATACTTGTGAGTATCAAAGGATAAGTAGAGTGTTAGCCTGGTTTGGTTAATTTTTTTTAACTTTTTTTTAAGCAATGCTCTCTGAAAATAGGTTTCAAATAATAGCTTTTATATATATATATATATATATATATATATATATATATATATATATATATATATATATATGAGTAATTTCTTAACCTGGTGGTATACTCCCAGGAAATCAGACAGAATAGAATATTAATAAGAAGAAAACTGATATATATATATATGTTTTCAGACATAGCTGATTAAATATTAGAATGTTGACAAAGCATGTTTGTGGAAAGATTATGATTATTTTCATGATGCATACGGTTTTATATTTGTAGCATTACTGAAAACAAACAACCAAAAACTAATCAATGCAAATAAAGCTGTTACTGTTAGAGTTTTAACGGCTGCTTAGGACTAAATAACAAATTGAATAAACATGTGATGCATTTGGGAGAATAGTTTCCACCCACCCCCCTCCCCCCCAAAAAAATGACAAAAAACAAAAAACAGAATACCAGAGGCCTTGGAGAACATAGTTTAACTTAGCAAAGTTTATGGGTTGAGGGGGCATGAAAATCAAGGTATCAAGTTGGTACCGAACTAACAGAAGGTCCCACAAGTCAAGTAGATGCTGCTGAATTACAGAGTTGAAAATCACTTGTCAGTCAAAAATTAGCATAGTAATGATATGACTGAGCCTGCTACTGACATGATTGGTATTATACCAGTGAGAGTAGTATCTAGCTGGAATGAGCTCGTTGCAATACATGATGCCCTCTTGGATAAAAGCTTAGATTCTGCATAAAATTTTGTTAGAATGAAAATTTATAGATCTTCTAATACATGCCTTCACATATCCTTTTTCTATCATAAATTATTCTAGAGCAACATTTTCCTAGGGTAACCTTCAGAAGATTATTTCAATAGGATGTTTATTGATAGCTACTATATTAATAGTGGGGGGAGGATGTTGGAGATTATTGACTTCGTCTTGGTGGTTTTTCTTTGGAAAAATCATTAAAGCTCATGAGTGGCAGCCAAATGTAAATAGCACGTGGGACTAAATCTCTAGCTCTGACCTCTCCCTGAAATTTCCATCCCTTGGTCAGACAAAAACAACCCGCTCATCATTACTTCATCATTTCTAAAGTCTAAAGTCAAAATTGGAAAACATCTGTATTTTTTATGTTTGTAAACGTCATCACCATTCTCTCACTCATCTAGATTTTTTTAAACTTCTATTTTAAGTTCAGGGGTACAAATGCAGGTTTGTTACAAAGGTAAACTTGTATTATGGGGGTTTGTTGTACAGATTTTATCATCACCTAAATATTAAGCCTAGTAGTAACCACTAGTTGTTTTTCCTGATTCTCTCCCTCCAAAAGGCCCCAATGTGTGTTGTTCTGCTCTGTGTGTCCATGTATTTCCACCATTTAACTCCCACTTACAGGTGAGAAAAAAAAATAGTCTCATGTCCAATCTCCCATTCTGTGTATGACTCATCTCTTTAGGTTCTTATTCTGCCTGCACTGCTCTAAATATCTAAATTTGTCCGTTCTGTCTTGTGACTACTGTCACTACTTAAATCCAAGCCCTCACAAATTATCACCTGCACAATCTTCAAAGCCTTCTCACTGGCATGATTATGCAGCTTTATGCCCTTCCAAGCCAGCTGAATTCATGATGGTCAGGTGGCAATTTGAAGAGCAAGTGTTGAATTATCTTTCTCCGATACATAGTTATGTTTATGGATTCTCCTTCGCCCATTGAAAAAGGTCCAAATTCCCCAGATAGGTTTTTAACGACCTCCAGATTCTGCACCTACTTCATATTTCTAACTTTATTTCTTCTTTTTGTTTACATATCATTTGGGTTGAATGGGACTATTTTTCAGAGGGAGAACACGGAGGAACACTGTGCTGTGTTGAAGGAGAGAACCATGTTAGGAACAGTGAGTTGAAATAGAAAACAAATCTGAATTGAGGAGAACAGAAGGACTTAAATAAAAACTTATTGATAAATGGGACCTAGAAGAACTAATTGCCAATATTTTATTTTCTTGAAAACACAAAATTAAGGTTAGCCAAGACAAAGTTGGAGTTTGATCACCTAGGACAAAGAGTCTAGCTGAGGATTACCTGAACATGCCATGCTCATTTGGTTACCTAAACAAGATGTTGATTCATTGTAATGAGAAAAAACCGTGTTAAAACATAAATACTCTATTTTGCCAGAGTGATAAATTGTCCAGTCATTTTACCTTGGGAGAAGATCTGGGGACAAATTGGGGATGTTTTGTCCTGCAGAAAAATAATCAAATCGTGTGAATAATAGTGTGAATAAATCTAAAATAGTTAATTTCAGCTTTTGGAATTAAGATGCCCTCTGAGTGTGGTGTGGATCTGTTGGTTCTCTCATTAACTGGTCAGGGTTAGCATAGGTAATAAACCACATGTTTTTGTATACATGTTGTCTTATCTGTTCTGCTTATGAACATTCTTCCGTAGAAGAAACTTCAGACATGGAAATGTGCTAAGTTCATTTTCCTGAAACCTAGGTGGGTTGGACTTGCTACTTGTAATAGAAGCAGTGATTTGGTCAGGCTGCACTCATTCCTTTATCCTTAATGAGGCATAGGTTAATCCAGGCTAAGACTGGCAGTAGAATAGGTAGGTGTCCATAGTTTGTTCCAGCCAAACTGAATTCTTTATTTTTCTGTCTCTAATATTTATCACATTGTTTTTATCAAGCTCTTCTCTACACACCTCTATATTTTCAAATGGCACTTATAATTTAAGCATCAGGTCAAAGGCACTTTGTCGATATTTTTCATGGAATGAACTAATGAATAAATAAATGCTAATAAACAAATCAATGAATAAATGAACAAAGGAATAAATGGATATAAAACCATGAGTTGACAGGAAGTTCCGGGAATAATATAAAACTGTACTACTTATATCCCAGACTTGTGAAAAATGTTAATCCAATAAACATTTACAAAACATTCTCTTAAGAACTCTGGGTCAAAGAGAATAATAAAGCTGCTTCTGTCTTCCAGATAGCCTGACTTGCTAGAAGAGTACACACACATCTTATGAGTAATTTAATAAGGAAAACATCATTTTATCTCCAAATCTAAGGAAGTGTTCACTTTCACATACTAGACAGGATGGCTAACAGTAAAAATATCTGTGAGGGTTAGTGGAGTTTTATTGACTGGTAAGAAAAGGATAGGATATTTTAGAACCAAAATATTAGCATTAAAAAAGTCTACAGATTTTTGTCAAATGAATAAGATAAAGTATCAGTAAAAAGAGTAAAGAATAGCACTGTATAAATAAGAAATTGATGTGTGCCTGCTTTGTAAAATAACTATTTCTGTAGAATTAAATCTAAGTGCTGAGAGAAAATTTAGCAAATATGCAACTTAATAGTCAAAAGAATAGCCATTGTTATAAAATCTCTTGTTTATTCCTTTGTCTTGTCATGACATAATTAAAAAATAGATACTAAATTTTAATTCATAAATTTATAATCTGGTCATTCACACCTGCTACTTTTGCTAGATAGGCATATACGAACGTTTGTTACCAGAATTTGGATGTCTTTCTGCCTCATTTGCAAAATGCCTGTTTATTGCGAGCAATTTCAATTTATAAAATTTGTAAGAATCAATTTGGATTCCATTTTGAAAATATACTAGTGCCTTCCTCCCTAAGTCATAGTCAGTAAAATAAATTGTTCTGACTTCCTGGGAATCAACAAATGAAATTGGTTTATAAACATACATTTAAGTTAACCCACAAACCGTAGAATTCTCATTGACTCAGGAGCTGCACAGGCGAGAGACCATTAAATACATGACCTGTATGAAAATACAGAAATAGAAGAAATTCACTGTGGCTAAAGAGAAAGGGTAGAACCTAAGTTAATTAATAATATGTGCTTGAAGCTTTTGAATGATTGAGAAAATAGGTGATTTGCTCTGTATACTGACTTATATTCTGTTCTAAATCATGCCAGTAGCAAAGATTACCCCGTTCACAACCCAAATAGAGATTAAATATGTAATTAGTCTGAATGTGTGTAGCCTAGTGAAAGAAGCATAAGAAAATGGAAAGAACATGAAGATTTTAGGGGCACACACACATATACACAAAATATATACTTTCAAATCTTTAGTCCGACACCATCTAGCTCTGAGATACTAAGACATTTTGTTGTTTTGAGTCTTAATTCCACCTCATATAGTTTTACAAATATTGTTAAAAGTGCCCAGTATGAATTTGAGATGTCACTTAGTCAGTATCAGCTGAACCTGAATGTAATTTCAATTTTGATATTTGCTTTTATTCTCTTAGTAATATTTACTTATATCTAAATGCTACTTTTAAACTTTCACAATAAGTTACGGAAGATTCTTGGAAGTTTGTTTCTGTAATTTTCAGCTTTTTGTGCCTCACTGCACAGTTTTATATTTAGTAAAAAATGTGCTCTCAGGGTGTTTATTGTGTAAAGGACAAATTATAGATAAAGTTGATAACATACTAAAGTTTGAATTATGATAAGATAGAAATTATTTGTTTCAAATCCAGAGCAATCTGACAGTTATAGTCTAGTAATGGCCAACTTGCTTGTTTCAGATTATTTATTTCAATATAAATAATCAAAATTAGACAATAGAGATGAAGAGTATGTTTGACGGCACTGCAGAGCTATCAAAACACTGAGAATTTGCCAGACTAGGATGCAGAAAGAAGGCAAGAAGAAGGGCGGAGGTTGTCCTTTTCCCCATGAGCCAAAATGGAGCTAAGAGGTGAAGGCAGGAGGAAGGGCTTTCTTCAGTCTCCTAAATCGTGGGGGAATAGGGGAAAAATTTAAGCTCAGAGACTTCCAGGAAGAAGATTATCTGGTTAAAAAAAAATCAGACTTTGGCTTATAACCCAAAGGGTTATCCCATTAGGAAGAAAAAGTGAGCCAGGGACTTAAATCTGACCTCAAATAACCTTGGCCTCTGATAGCATAAAGGCAAACCTAGTGCCTTAAAAAAAAAAAAAAAAAAAGCTCTTTCTGGAGGAACAGTACTATCTGGAGTTTGTAATTATTTGCATTTTTTTCATATATAATATCTAACAATTTTAAAAATCATTTGAACAAGTTGGAAAAAATAACAGAATACCAAAAAATAAATAAATAAATAAAGATCCAAAGGATATACAGTTATAAATAATCAGACACAGCCTTTATAATAACTATCCTTATTATTTTTAAGAAATTAAATTACAAGATTAAATATTCAGAAGAGAACGGAAAACTTTAAAAAGTCTAATATAAATTATAGAACTAAATAATAAATGATTTAAATAAAAAACCCAAAGAATGGGTTTAAAAAAATATTAGATACAGATGAAAAGAACTTTTGTTAGCTGAAAAATAGGGAAACATATATCAATACTCAGTGAGAAAGAAAATTGTATTATTCCATTCTCACACTGCTATGAAGAAATACCCAAGACTGGGTAATTTATAAAGGAAAGAGGTGTAATTGACTCACAGTTCCACATTGCTTGGGAGGCCTCAGGAAACTTACAATCATAGTGGAAGGTGAAGGGGAAACAGGCACCTTCTTCACAGGGCAGCAGGATGGAGTGGGTTCCCAGCGAAGGGGGAAGCCCCTTGTAAAACCATTAGCTCTCATGAGAACTCACTCACTATTAGGAGAACAGAATTAAGGAAACCGCCCCCACGGTTCAACTATCCCCACCTGTTCTACCCTCAACATGTGGGGATTATGGGTATTACAATTCAAGATGAGATTTGGATGGGGACACAAAACCTAGCCATATCAAAAATGTTATGTAATATAGAAAAGAGGATAAGAAACATATGGTAGGTGGTAGGATGATGTGGTAGGATGGATTAGCATATAAGTAATAAGTAATTTGACTCACCGTAACTCAAATGGGAGAAGAGAGTGTCAAAATAATGTGAGTAGCTTACGTTTGCCATAAAGATAGAAAATACTTTTTTTCTACGTTTCAACCCTATTTGCTGTTAATATTCTGATGGTAGTATACCTAAAAATCTATGTGTTAAATAGCCGATTTTAAGCTAATACTAATTAAGGAATGTAAAAATAATTTTTTTGTTTGTTTGTTTGCCTTCAGGTCTCTCCTCCACACTACCAATTGGCGGCAGCGTGTAGATGGCAGAAATGTGGTCCACACTAGTAAATGTTCTCATTTACCTTCCGGAGTCCGGTGATGTGATCAAGAAATTTCAAGGTAAGACATTGTTGGCAGATGTGTTGTTTTACATTTAGACTATAAAATGCTTTGAATAGTTAATTTAACATGACCAGAGGATGAAGTTTTTTTAAAAAATATTTTCCGGCATACTCTGGTTAAGAATTACAGCATATGGGCCGGATGCGGTGGTTCACGCCTGTAATCCCAGCACTTTGGGAGGCCAAGGCAGGTGGATCACCTGAGGTCAGGAGTTCAAGACCAGCCTGGGCAGCATGGTGAAACCTCGTCTATATTAAAAATACAAATATTAGTCGGGCATGGTGGCACGTGCCTGTAATCCCAGCTACTCAGGAGGCTGAGGTAGGAGAATCACTTGAGTCTGGGAGACGGAGATTGTGGTGAGCGAAGATTATACCATTGCACACCAGCCTGGGAGACAGAGGGAGAGTCTGTCTCAAAAAAAAAAAAAAAAAAAAAAGAATTACAACATTTGAATTGGAAGCCAGAGTTCACACAAGCAGCACAATGGATGCTGCAGCATCCTAAGTAATTATGTAGCCCAGCATTAAATAAAACAATACTATATATGAGATTTATGCTAAGTGAGTAGATTTTAGTCATTCTTGCCGCGAAAGCAAAAACAAAAAACAACAACAAAAAAGTGAGATGATATATATATTCATTTGCTTCACAATAGCAGCCATTTTACTATATCTATTTACCTCGTAACATCATGTTGTATACCTTAAATGTATACTATAAAGTATATTAAAATAAATAAGTAAGTTGAATTAGATAGCTGAAGAGACAAGAAAATCTATACTGTTTCAATATCAGTATCTACCCTAAATATCTTTAGTGTAGGCAGCATGGTCAGAGATTTTTAAAAGAAAACATTTTGTAATGGTAAAAGTCACTCAGCCAGATAGAAAAGATTTTGATATGTCTGAATGTAGAAATATATTTTTAATTTTGGAAAACACAATCTGACAGAACTAAGAAGAAAAATAATCCATAGTCATTAGTGGGAGGTTTAACACACCTTTAAAAATAAACTTTATGTTAAGAAAACAAAAAGAAATCTATACAGGAGCAACAGACTATATCATGTAACCTAGTGTGTAGTTTGCTATACCATCTAGGTTTGTGTAAGTACACTCAATGATGTTTATACAAGGAATAATTAAATTGCCTAACAATGCATTTCTCAGAACGTATCCTCATCATTAAGTGACACGCGATTGTTTTTGTGTATCTTCATCTGTGAAGTGCTATTCAATTGCCTTGTGCATATTTTTTGCTATGTTTCCTTTCTTTGCCTTAGTGACTTGAAGCATTTATTTATACCTTGCAGATGCAATCTCTTTGTCAAATATATGAGTTAGAAATATATTTTCAATACTTACTTTTTTATTGAATTAATGTTGTTTTTAGAAGAAATATCTTTGTTATTGTCATCAAAATTTATCAATATTTTCTTTCTAATTAATGATTTACATGTCCTATTTGAGAAATATTTTCCTATATAGAAGTCTAAAAATATTTTTGCGTATTGTATTTCTAAAGCTTTTATTTCTCACTTTAACATTCAGACTTACACTCCAATGGAATTGATTTCAGTACAAGCTGTAGATATAGATGTGTACATGAATACCAACTATTTCCAGCACCATTTATGAAAAAAAAAAAAAAACACTGTTACTTTTCCTCTACTCTCCGGGTACATTTTGTATATTAAATATCCATATATGTGTGCTGTCTTTCTCACATAGTGGGCTCATTATTTTGTTTCATTGGTGTAGTTGCTTATTTCTACACAAATGCTGTGCTGCCTTAATGATAGTAGCTTTACAATAATTCTTGATATGCAATAGGGTCAAGTTTTCCCATTTTGTTCTTCTTATTCAATATTAATTTTGATTGTTCTTGGTCCTTTGCCCTTCTATATGATTTTTAGTATTGGCTTGGCAATATTAATAAACTATCTTATTAGAGATTGGATTGGGTAAATCTGATAGGTTTTGGACAAACGTGACATTATTACAATATTGAGTCTTATATGGTATTAAAATGGTACATTCCTCCACTTATGAAGGATTTGTGTAGAAGAGTGGAGACTAGAAAAAGCAAATAGATCTTGTATCCAACAAAATTGCTTACAACTTGATTTGATCTAAAATAATTATCTACAAATTATTTTGGATATTCTGCATACATAATGCTAATAACATAACAAATAGTATAGCAGTTTCATTTCATGCTTTAATTCGTATAACTTTTGTTGATTTTCCTTCTCTTAATGGACTATCCAGGGCTGCAAATATGTATTGAATAAAAGTGTATACTCTGCCCATCCTGTCTGTGTCTCTGAGATCAAAGAAAAAGCTATCAGCATTCCATCAAGTATGATGCTTTCTCATTTTCATTTCTTGTGCCTATGTTGTATCAGAATGAAAACGATCCTTATTTTTAATTACTAATGAGCATTTATAAACAGAATCTTCTGCATCCATTGTGATAATCCTCTGAATTTTCTCATGTTATTATGGTGGAAAATTACAAAATAGTTGACACGGTTTGTATCCGTGTCCTCGCCCATATCTCATGTGGAAATGTAATCCCCAGTATTGGAGGTGGGGCCTGATGGGAGGTAATTGGACCATGAGGGTAAATTTTCCCCTTGATGCTGTCATTGTGATAGTGACATCTCATGAAATCTGGTGGTTTAAAAGTGTGTAGCACCTCCCCTTCTCACTCTTGCTCCTGCTCAGGCCATTTAAGATGCCTGCTTCCCCTTTGCCTTCTTCCATATTGTACGTTTCCTGAGGCCTCCTCAGAAGCAGAAGCCATTATGCCTCCTGCATATGTTTCAGAACTGAGCCAATTGAACCTCTTTTCTTTAAAAATCACCCAGTCTCAGATATTTCTTTATAGCAGTGCAAGAATGAACTAAAACAAAAAATTGGTACTGAGAAGTGGAGCGTTGCTATAAAGATATCTGAAAATGTCAAAGTGCCTTTGGAACTGGATAATGGGTAGAGGTTGGAAGAATTTGGAGGGCTCAGAAGAAGACAGGAAGATGAGGGAAAACTTGGAATTTCCTAAAGACTTGTTGAATGGTTGTAACCAAAATGCTGATAGTGATGTGGACAATAAATCCAGGCTGAGGAGGTCTCAGATAGAAATGAGGAAACTATTGGGAACTGGAGTAAAGGTCACTCTTGCTATGCTTTAGCAAAGGGCCCATCTGCATTGCGCCCCTGCTCTAGGGATCTATGGAACTTTGATCTCGAGAGTGATGATTTAGGGTATGTGGTGGAGGAAATTTTTCAGCAGCAAAGCATTCAAGATGTTGCCTGTGTTCTTCTAACAACCTATGCTTATATGCATGAGCTAATAAATGATCTAAAACCAGAATTTACATTTAAAAGGGAAACCAAGCATAAATGTTTGAAACATTTGCAGCCTGGCCATGTGGTAGAAAAGAAAAGCCCATTTTCAGGGAACAAATTCCAGCAGGCTGCAGAAATTTGTAAAACTGAAAGGAAGGAAAGTACTGATAACCAAGTCAATGAGGAGAAAGCGTCAAAGACATTTCAGAGAACTTCATGGCAGTCTCTTCTACCACAGACCCAGAGGCCTAATTGGGGAGAATGATTCTGTGGTCCAGGCCCAGGACCCTACTACCCCATGCAGCCTCAGGACACTACTCCTGGCATCTCAGCCACTCCACTTCCAGTCATAGCTCAAAGGGACCCAGGTCCAGCTAACACCACTGTTTCAGAGTGCTAGCCCTAGGTCTTGGTGGCTTCTACATGGTGTTAAGCCTGTGGGTACACAGAGCACAAGAATTAAGTCTTGGGAGCCTCTGCCTAGGTTTCAGAGGATGTATGGAAAAGCCTGGATATACAGGCAGAAGCCTGCTGCAGGGGTGGAGCCCTCATGGAGAATCTATGTTAGGGCAATGAGGAGGAAAATTGTGGGGTTGGAGTCCCCACACAGAGTACCCACTGGGGCATTCCTTGGTAGAGCTGTGAGAAGAGGGCCACCATCTTCCAGACCCTGGAATTGTAGAGTCACTGACAGAAAGCACTGTGCATCTGTAAACACCCAGCCCTTGAGAGCAGCAGTGAGAGTTGAATAGTGGAAAGCCACAGGGGCAGAGCTACTTAAGGCCTTGGGAGCCAACCCTTCACATCATTGTGCCCTGGATGTGAGACATGGGGTCAAAGGAGACTATTTTGGATCTTTAAGTTTTAATGACTGCCGTGCTGTGTTTCAGTCTTGCATGGGGCTTGCAGCCCCTTTCTTTAGGACAATTTCTCCGTCGTTGAATGGGAAAATTTATCCAATGCCTATACTCCTATTATATCATAAAAGTAAATAACTTGGCCGGGCATGGTGGCTCACACCTGTTTTCCCAGCACTTTGGGAGGCTGAGGTGGGTGGATCACCTGAGGTCAGGAGTTTAAGACCAGCCTGAGCAGCATGGTGAAACCCTGTCTCTACTAACAATACAAAAAGATTAACCAGGCATGGTGGTGCGTGCCTGTAATTCCAGCTACTCAGGAGGCTGAGGCGGGAGAATCTCTGGAACCTGGAAGGTGGAGATTGCAGGGAGCTGAGATTGTGCCACTGCACTCCAGCCTGGGTAACAGAGCAAGACTCCATCTCAAAAAACAAAACAAAACAAAAAAACATAAAAAGTAACTAACTTGTTTTTGATTTTCTGGTTCATAGGTATAAGAGACTCACCTTGTCTCAGATAAGACTTTGGACTATTGAGTTAATGCTGGAATGAGTTAAGCCTCTGAGGGAATGTTGGGAAGCCACGGTTTTATTTTGAAATGTGAGAAAGACATGTGATTTGGGACGGACAAGGGGTGAAATGACATAGTTTGGATCTGTGTCCCCACTCAAATATCATATTGAATTGTAATCTACACTGTTGGAAATGGGGCCTAGT
The DNA here is from genome assembly GCF_000951035.1 of Colobus angolensis palliatus. Classification (NCBI taxonomy): domain Eukaryota; kingdom Metazoa; phylum Chordata; class Mammalia; order Primates; family Cercopithecidae; genus Colobus; species Colobus angolensis. Next base: position 393,595 of record NW_012118821.1, on the reverse strand, counting down.
TGGAGGTAATTGGATCATGGAGGCAGATTTCCTCCTTGGTGCTGTCATCATGATAGTGAGTCCTTATGAGATCTGGTTGTTTAAATGTGTCCAGCACATTCCCTCTCTCTCTTGCCATGTAAGACGTGCTTCCCCTTTACCTCTCCCATGATTGTAAATTTCCTGAGGTCTCCACAGAAGCAGAAGCTACTGTGCTTCCTCTACAGCCTGCAGAACCATGAGCTAATTAAACCTCTTTTCTTTACAAATTACCCAGTCTCAGGTATTGCTTTATAGCAGTATGGAAATAAAAAAATACTCCTAACTTTACTTTTAGAACTAAACACAACTTGAATAATTGATATATTTTGCTATATTTTATTTGCTTTTTTAGGATTTTAAAATTAATTTGTGAATGTGACTGGCCTATCATTTTTCTTTTTTGCAAGAGCTGTGTCATGTGTTTCTTAAGCAACATTATGTTGATCTAAAAATAAAGAAACTGACCTAATAGGCAGAGCATCTTTTATTTTTTTCCAATTTATCTGAAAAAAGTGTAAAAGTTTGGCATTATTTCTTCCTTCACTGTTAAGTACAATTTTCAGGTGAAGGTATCTGTGCACGGAATTCTTAGTGGGATAATTTTAGTTAAGAATACCGCTTTATTTATTTTACATTATGCCACTTATCTATTTAAATTATCATGGAAAATATAAGAATAATACCATTTCTATTGCACACAGTGGTAATATTGCCCTTAGATTAGGCAAGGAGAAACTCTACCCTTAGTTACACGATGATCAATTAGTCCATTTGCCAGTGAGAGTCTTTGTTTTAAACCGTAAAATTTCCTCCATCCCAGTAAATGCCTCAGTCTCATGCAGACCACAAAAGCTAGTTACACTAGTGTTGCCTACATGGCAACTCTGAGTACTAAAGGGATCTATATATCAAGCATAAGAGTTATAAATATAGAATTGCAAACAAAAAGAGGAAATAAAAAATTGTCACTGTTAATAATTTTTTTTTAAAAGGGAAATGAGACATAAGCTGTGTCTAGTTGGGGTTCATAAAAGAAAACAAACTACAAATTTATGTTTTTATTTAAAGACATACTCTAAGAACATGTTTCTGAAATTGCAAAATGTCTTACATGTATATAATTAAGGGTACATTATGTGCTGGGAAAACCAGCCCAGAATGATTAACAATGAGAAAATTCTAGCTAAGTTATTCAATTAAAAAGACAAACAAATACTCAGAATCCTGAAAAAAAAAGTGCAAGTCTCTAGAAATTAATCTAAGGCTTAACATAATTTCAATCAAAATTCTAATGACTGTTTTTTTATTCAAATTAGTAACCTAATTCCAAATTTTATGCGGATGTACAAAGAATAAGAGTTTAGACACACCTGAAAAGTAATCAGAAAGCCTGACAACTAATATAAAATTATAGTAATTAAGCCTATTTTAGTATACATTTAGTTTTATGTAAGTACACTAACAGAGCAGAATAAATCCAAGATAGTACCCACCCATATATGGAAGCTTGTTTTATAATAGGGATAAATAGAAAAAAATGTTAGGCTTTTGAATCAATGGTACTAACAGACAGTAACTGGTGCACCTTGAATAAATGATTGTGGGGTTAGAAAAGAATGGATCCAAGATAACCTGGGAATATTTTGTCATGCCAGAAGATCAGATGGGAGCATGGAATGAATATGCAGGAACCAGATTGAGGAGATTCCCAGGCTCTCACAGGCCAAATCTGGGAGAATCTGAACAACAAAAAGAATTAAGTCCAGTAATAAATTATAATAATTAAATGTAGAAGTTTGTGATTATTCAATAATGAATGTATAAAAATAGATACATAAAATGAGACATACACACATATATATATAGGAAAATGGAGGCTCTTGACTATGATAGACTACTGAAAGCTAATTACTAAATATGAAATGTGTCCTGGTGATGGAAAAGTATCATATTGCTATCATTATGGTAAAGTTGAGATCAGGCAAAAATAATCAGTGGATGCTGTGTATAGGGAGAAATATTTATGAGATCAGAATATCTGCATGATGCTAACGTGTTCTCCATTGGCTCTTTACATTTGTTTTGACAAACAGTTTAACAACAGCATTTAAAAAAATATATGAATGGGCAGTGCAGAATGGGAGCAACACCTTTACCAGATGTTACTATCATCAATGACATCGTGTGCCTCCTGATGTGAAATCTTGAGGGATACTACAAATGCATAAACTAATCCTAGTCAGGAGAAAATGTCAAAAACAAACTGAGGATTGTTTTCTTTAAAAAGGGGATGGACTTCAACTTCTCTGGGTATGACCATATTGTCGAAGACCAAGAATGGCTTTGAAAATATTACAAGCTAAAGAGACATGACAGCTGTATATTATCTGATCCAGAGGTTGGATTCTGTTACTAGAGTGTGAAAGTGCTATATACAACATAATTAGGTCACGTGAGAAAAGTCGAATATGGGGAATAGACTAGATAAAAGTATAAATTCAATGTAGATTTAAAGATTTGATAACCACCGTGGTTATGTAAAATAATACCCTTATTATTAGGAAATATATATATAAAATTATTTAGTGGTAAACCGTCATGAGGAATGTAATTGACAAACAGACATATCTATGTATATGTGTGCATGTATATATATACACACATAATTTAGATATATGAATAATAGGGAAATCTAGGAAAATAATGTATTTGCTTTATATTATTTTTATTTTCAGCAATACTCTGTAAATTTGAAATGATTTCCAAGTTAGCATTTATTTTAAAAACTGATAAACAATGCTAGAAAAAATACCAAATTGATTCAGGAAAAAAAGCACTTTAGACTTTGGCACATAATAAACACAAATTGCATGTGTGTTAAAGACTTAATGTGAAATAAAACATTATAAAAGTTATATGACAATTTGAATATTGCAGAATATTCATTTTTATTGCTGTAAATATCCCTTGCTAGGATTATAAGCTAGAAAAACTCTTGAATGTCCACCAAAAACATACACAAAAATATTTAAATATTTATAGCTGCTCAATGGTAGTCATATAAATAAAACAAAACTGGAAACAACTCAGACTCTGTCACCAATTAAATACATAATTTGTGGAATATACACTCTATGGAATAGTATAAGGCATGTAAAATGCTTGTTTTTAGGCTGCAGGCACATATTGTTGTATTGTTCTTGGCTGTATTGTGTTTCACAGATCTTGCATTTTATACAGACTGAAGGTTTGTGGCAATCTTGCATTAAAAAATTCTATCAGCACCTCTTTCCAACAGCATGTGGTCACTTCATATTTATGTGTCACATTTTGGTAATTTTTCTCAATATTTCAAACTTTTTCATTGTTATTATTTTATCTGTGATGATGATCTGTGATCAGTGATTTTTAATGTTACATTGTAATTGTTTTGGGGTATCATGAACCATGCCCATATAAGAAGGTGAATGACCATTCCCCATTTCACTCTCTTTCCTCAGGCCTCTCTATTTCCTAGAAACAAAAAATGTTAAAATGAGGCCAACGAACCACCCTGCAATGGCCTCTAAGTATACAGATGAAAGACTCACATGCCTCTTGTGTTAAATCAAAAGCCAGAAATCATAAGCAAGAAAGAAACAGCAAAAGCTGAGATAGGCTAAAAGTAGGCCTCTTGCACCAAACAGGCAAGTTGTGAATGCAAACGAAAAGTTCTTGAAGGAAATTAAAAGTGTCATTCCAGTGAATGCACAAATAATAAGAAAGCAAAACACTCTTATATTGCTGATACGTAGAAAGTTTTAGTGGCCTGGATAGAAGATCAAAGTGGCCACAACATTTCTTTAAGCCAAAAGCCTAATCAGAGCAAGGTCTTAACTCTCTTCAGTTTTGTGAAGGCTGAGAGAGATGAGACAGCTGTAAATGAAAAGTTGGAGTTTAGCAAGGTTAGTTTGTGATGCTTAAGGAAAGAATCCATCACTCTAACACAAAAGCACAAGGTGAAGCAGCAATGCTGATGTAGAAGCTGCTACCCATTATCCAGATCTAGCTAAAAGATCATTGATGAAGCTGGATAAACTACGCAATAGATTTTCTGTAGAGATGAAATAGCCTTATATTGGAAGAAGATTTCATCTAAAACTTTCATAGCTGTAGGGGAGAAGTCAATGCCTGGTTTCATAGGAAAGACTGACTCCTTGTTAGGGACGAATGCAGTGGTAACTTTAAGTTGAAGCCAATGCTCATTTATAATTCTGAAAATCCTACATCTGCTCTGCCGGTGCTTTACAAATTTAATAACAAAGCCTGGGTGACAGCACGTCTGTTTATAGCATGGTTTACTGAATATTTTAAGCCCACTGTTATGATTTACTGCTCAGAAAAATGATTCCTTCCAAAATATTACTGCTCATTGACACTACACCTGGTCATCCAAGAGTCCTGATGGAGATGCAAGGAGATTAACGTTGTTTCCATGCCTGCTAACACAGCGTCCATTCTGCACCATGGATCAAGGAGTCATTTCAACTTTTAAGTAATATTATTTATGAAATACTTTTTATTAGGCTATAGATTTCATAGATAGTGATTTGTCTGATTGATCTGGGAAAAGGAAATTGAAAACTTTCTGGAAAGATTTCGCCATTCCAAGTGCCTTTAAGACATTCATGATTCATAGGAAGAGGTCAAAATATCAGTAACAAGAGTTTAGAAGAAGTTGATTCCACTCCTCTTGGATGACTTTGAGGAGTCCAAGACAGCAGTATAGAAGATCTCTGCAGATGTGGTGAAAACAGCAAAAGAGCTAGAATCTAAAGTGGAACCAGAAAATTTGACTGAATTGCTGCCATGTCATGATAAAACTTGAATAGATGAAGAGCTACTTCTTAAGGATGAGCAAAGAAAGTGGTTTCTTGAAATGGAATCTATTCCTAAGACACTGTGAACATTCTTGAAATGACATAAAGGATTTAGATTATATCAGCTTTGTTGGCAAAGCAGCGGTAGGTTTTGAGACAAGTGACCTCAATTTTGAAAGAAGTTCTATTGACTAAATTGCTATCAAACAGCATCGCATGCTGTAGGTAAATCTTTCAGGAAAGGAAGAGTCAGTTGATGTGACAAGCTTCATTCCTGTCTTGTTTTAAGAAATGGCACAGCCACTCCAACCTTCAGCAACCACAATTCTGATCAGTTAGCAACCATCAGCATCAAGACAAGACACTCCACAGGCAAAAAGATTAAGACTACCTAAAGACTCATATGATCATTTGCATTTTTTAGCATAAATTATTTTTAAATTAAGATATGTGCATTGCTTTTAAGAAATAATGCGGTTGCCCACTAATAGACTATAGTGTCTTGTAAATATAACTTTTATATGCACTGAGAAACCGGAAAATTTATGTGAATCACCTTATTTTGGCATTTGTTTTATTGCAATGGTCTAGAATATATTCAAGGTGTCCCTGTACATGCAACAACAAGGATGGATCTTAGAAACATGCATTAAGGAAGAAAAAAAGACAGTTGCAGAAGAATTCATTCAGTATTATTATTATTATATGAAACCCAGATCTGCACACACACATGCATACATATGCATTGATTGTGGGCCACCATGAAAGCACACATGGTAAAACTATAGAGAAAAATATAAAATACAGGGAGGTGGAGAAGTGTAAAAGAAAGGGAAGGAGGGTGAGACATTCAAAGAGAAGTACAGAGGGGTTTCAGAGGTAATGATGAAACATTTCTAATTATACAATGGATAGTTGAAATTCAAATGTTATGTTATCATTAAGTCTTAACCTAAGGCCGATTGTATTTTCCATACCTGAACAAACCAACAGCAGCCTATACTACACTCTAATTACAATGTGGTGTTGAAACACTTCAGATGATAGGTAGTGTCTGTGTTTCCTCTCTTTTATTGTGAGTGGATCTTTGAATTTGCCTCCACTGATAGAGTTCTACTGCATACCGTGATTTGACCTCTGAGGCTAGGTCATAATAGGTGATCTGACTCTCTCTCTTCCTCACCTCTCTCTCTCCCTTCCCCCATCTCTCTTTATCAAGGCATGTGCCTTTGAAGCCCTGAGCTGCCATATATATGGCTACTGTGAACACACTGGCTACTGTGCTACAAAGACCATGCAGAGAGAACACACACACACACACACACACACACACACACACACACACAGAGAGAGAGAGAGAGAGAGAGAGAGAGAGAGAGAGAGAGATTCCTGGGGAATCCTAGTTGCTTCAATTCCTAGCTTTTTGAGTCATCTCAAACCAGAGGCCAGATGTGTGAATGAATGAGCTCTTGGATGATGGCAGCTACAACCTTTTAGTCTTCTAGCTGAAGCCCCACACATTGTAAAACAGGGAGAAAAAAAACCCAGTGTCTTGTCTGAATTTCTGAAACAGAAAATGTATGAGTATAATAAATGGTTGTTTTACACCACTAAGTTTTGGGATAATTTGTTCATGCATCCATAGTAATTGGTACATTGCCTTACCCTTTTGAAAACAGATTCCTTTGTATCAACTTCACATCTTATAAAACAATTTTTAAAAGGCAGTAGAACAAAGTGTACAGAATTTTGAGAACAAAAACATCCCACAGACTGTATTCTCAGCAAATGTATTTTTTCAGATGTAAAATCAAAATGAAACAAAGAATTTTAGGTAGGAAGGGGCTCTTTGAGACTTTATCAACTCATTGATTAAAGACACAACATATGATTATTTCAGTACTTTGCTCAGGTAATTTGAAATACATTGCATGTGAAATTAATTTGGAAATTATTAGAACATTTAAGAAATTGTTTTAATGGTTGAGACAGAAAATCGCTTAAGAAAACCAAATCTGTTGTATTAATCTGTTTTCATGCTGCTGATAAAGACATACCTAAGACTGGGCAATTTACAAAAGAAAGAGGCTTATTTGACTTATAGCTCCACCTGGCTGGAGAGGCCTCACAATCATGATGGAAGGCAAAGAGAAGCAAGTCACATCTTACGTGGATGGCATCAAGCAAAGAGAGAGCTTGTGCAGAGAAACTCCAGCTTTTAAAATTATCTGATCTCATGAGACCCATTCACTATCATGAGAACAGTGCAGGAAAGACTCACCCCCATGGATCAATTACCTCCCTCCAGGTTCCTCCCACGACATGTGGGAATTGTTGGAGTTACAATTCAAGATGAGATTTTGGTGGCAAGACAACCAAACCATAACATTCCACCTAGCCCCTCCCAAATCTCATGTTCCTACATTTCAAAACCAATCATGTCTTTCCAACAGTCCCCCAAAGTCTCAACTCATTTCAGCATTAACTTAAAATTCCATAGCCCAAAGTGTCATCTGAGACAAGTCCCTTTCACCTATGGACCTGTGAAATCAAAAGCTAGTTAATTCCTATATACAATGGAAGTACAGGCAGTTGGGTAAATACAGCTATTCCACATGGGAGAAATTGGCCAAAACAAAGGGGCCTATAGGCTCATGCAGTCTGAAATCCAGTGGGGCAGTCAAATCTTAAAGTTCAAAATGATCTCCTTTGACTACATGTCTCACATCCAGGTCACATTGATGCAAGAGTTGGGTTCCTATAGTCTTGGGCAGCTCCTCTCCTGTGGCTTTGAGGGGTATAGACCCTCTCCTGGCTGCTTTCACAGGCTGTCATTGTCAGCAGCTTCTTCAGGCACATGGTGCAAACTGTTGGTGGATCTAGCATTCTGGGGTCTGGAGGACTGTGGCCCTCTTCTTACAGCTCTGCTAGGTGGTGCCCCAGTATGGACACTGTGTGAGGGCTCCAACCCCACATTTCCCTTCCACAGTGCCCTAGCAGAGGTTCTCCATAAGAGCCCCACCCCTGCAGCAAACTTCTGCTTGGATATCCAGGCATTTCTATACATCTTCTGAAATCCAGGTGGAGGTTCCCAAACCCCAGTTCTTGACTTCTGTGTACTGGCAGGTTCAACACTACATGGAAGCTGCCAAGGCTTGAGGCTTGCACCCTCTGAAGACACAGCCTGAACTCTATATTGGTCCCTTTCAGCATGGCTGGAGCAGCTGGGATGCAGGGAACCAAGTTCCTAGGTTGCACACAGCACTGTGACCCTGGATCTGGTCCAGGAAACCACTTTTTCCTCCTAGGCCTCTAGGCCTGTGATGGGAGTTGCTGTCATGAAGACCTCTGACATGCCCTGGAGATATTTTACACATTATCTTGGGGATTAACATTCGACTCCTCATTACTTATGCAAATTTCTGCAGTCATTTTGTATTTCTCCTCAGTAAATGGCTTTTTCTTTTCTATCGCATTGTCAGGCTGCAAATTTCCCTAACTTTTATACTCTGCTTCCCGTATAAAACTGAATGCCTTTAACAGCATCCAAGTCACCTCTTGAATGCTTTGCTGCTTAGAAATTTCTTCCACCAGATACTCTAAATCACCTCTCTAAAGTTTAAGGTTTCACAAATCTCTAGGGCAGGGGCAAAATGCTGCCAGTCTCTTTGCTAAAACAGCAAGATCCACCTTTGGTCCAGTCCCCAACAAATTCCTCATTTCCATCTGAGACCACCTCAGCCTGGATTTCATTGTTCATATCATTATCAGCATTTTGGTCAAAGTCATTCAACAAGTCTCTAGGGAGTTTCAAAATTTTTTCCCACATTTTCCTGTCTTCTTCTGAGCCCTCCAAACTGTTCCAACCTCTGCCTATTACCCAGTTCCAAAGTCACTTCCACATTTTCATGTATCTTTTCAGTAGTGCCTCATTCTACAGGTACCAATTTACTGTATTAATCCGTTTTCATGCTGATGTTAAAGATGTACCCGAGACTGGACAATTTACAAAAGAAAGAGGTTTATTGGACTTACAACTCCCACATGGCTGAAGAGGCCTCACAATCATGGCAGAAGGCAAGGAGGAGCAAGTCACATCTTACATGGATGGAATCAGGCAAAGAGAGAGCTTCTGCAGAGAAAGTCCTGCTTTTAAAACCATCAGATCTTATGAGACTCATTCACTATCATGAGAACAGCACAGGAAAGCCCTGTCCCCATGAATCAAGGACCTCCCACCAGGTTCCTCCCACAACACATGGGAATTGTGGGAGTTACAATTCAAGATGAGATTTGGGTGGTGACACAGCCAAACCATATCATCTGTCTTTCCTACTTACTTCAACAAAATCCAGTTTTATTTTATGCCATTTCAAGCATAAACTATTCATATTCAGACAGTCTTAAAACCATCATCATCTTACAATTTATGCTTCTACCTCAATATTCTTGGCTCATGAGATTCTTGGCTAATATAAATAACCTAATATCTTCCTTTACCTTAGTGAGGCTCTATTTATTCTGTAATAAATAACTCAAAATATTTTATTATATTTGATGAAGGTTTTCTTAGTGATTTTTAAAAATAATAATGCCTCTTTTTAAAGAAGCAACTGCTTGAACACCACAATTATACTAGTGTGTGTCGTCATATCCTCTAATTGTCAGACAAAATACAGATTGATGCATTTATTAAACCTGACATTTATTATAATATTCTGTGTTTATTAACAGTACATCTTCAAACAAAAAAAATTCCAAAGATGTGAAAAATTATTATACTATAATGTGTAACATCAAAGGCAGACATAAAATTTAATGTACAATAGAATATCATCCATGTAGAAAACTACACTATAAAGACTAGAGGAAAATGCAATAAATGGTTGAACATGGCAATCTGTGAGTGTTGGGTTTATAGTGATTGGTCATTCCCATCTTTAAAATTTTCTTGCCTTCTCTTCATCTTTTGCTATGTTCATGTATTACAAAAGTATTTTATTAGTATATTTACTGCTACTTCTCCAAGACTGAAAACATCTTCTTTTCTTCTTCTTCTTTCTTTTTCTTTCATTCTTTTTTGTTTTTTGAGATGTGCTTTCATGCTTGTCACCCAATCTGGAGTGCAATGGGGTGATCTCCTCTCACTGCAACCTCCGCCTCCTGGGTTCAAGTGATTCTTCTGCCTCAACCTCCCGAGTAGCTGGGATTACAGGCATCCACCACCATGCTTGGCTAATTTTTTGTATTTTTAATAGGGATGGGGTTTCACTATGTTGGCAAAGCTGGTCTCGAACACCTGACCTCAGGTTATCCACTCGCCTCGGCCTCCCAAAGTGCTCGGATTATAGGCATGACCTACTGCATCTGGCCCTTTTCTTCTTTTTAATTAGAAAATTAATTTCAGGCTAGAGCAGGATAATTAATGCCATATTTATACTTTTTTCTGTGTAAGTTCAGGATTTATTTATATTCTGAGAATTTTTGCCATAAAATGATATTCTACAGTATAACAGTTTTTTCATCTGTATTTTTTAAGTGCATGCCTTCTCTACTGATTTAGCTTCTAATTCCTTAATGAATTAAAATGCATATCGATAGTGATGAGGTTAGTCCAATAATATTAAAATTTTGAGCATTCTTTACAGGCGAGTGGCACAGAGTATGTGACACTTTGTGTGCACATTTTCATTATATTTCAAAAAATTTTTATGGCTCAGAAACTATTTTTATCACAATTTAGAGATGAGGAACCTGACATTGAAAGTGTTAAGTTCCCCCCCCTTGATCACTCATTAGTAAGTGGAAGAGCAGAATTCAAAGACAAGCTGGTGTGACTCTGGAAATAAAAATCTACCACACTCTACCATATCCTCTCCTTTGTATGCTTTGTATCTCCTCACTGTACCTAGCATATCATCCTGCACATAGTAAATACTTAATTAGTAATTGTGGGATGATTGATGGCATCATGTCTAAAAATTAAAAAGAAACAAAAACGATTAACAAGTTTCAACTAATGTCCATAAGTGCATTTTATGTAATTTAATAGTGTATGAAATATTCCAGAATTTATCTTATTCACTAGAGAAAATGATACCCCTCCTCAATGCAGCAGCCCCTCTTGCATACTGCAATAGAAAGACTGCTTTTAATTTTACGAGTCAGGGCACCACTAAATATGTCTTTAACATTTTCATTTTAAGTCCATTTTCCTTTTCTGCTCCAGCAACATATTCTCTGAAAAGCGTAATTAAATCCCCATTTTCTAGAATAGCAGCAACAACAACAGCAAAAGACAAGTTGACATGGCAAGTCATCAACAAAAAAGAAACTGAATAACCCTGTAGGTAGCAGACACACCACATCATTCAAATCTAAATTACTTGCAAATGACAGCTTTCCCTGTTATGAGTAATGAGAGGAGTAACATTCTCATTTATTCCAAATAGGTGATGCTTTTCTGAGCGAAAGTGTGAACTGATGTAACTTCAAGTTTTTCTGTGGGCTTTCTCTATTGAGCCATCTATTTCTTTTTGAGGAAGAGTTCAGTTATTTCACTTCTATCTAGAAAATAAATTTAAATATTTCTACCTTAAATAAAACTTATTTTCACTACATTATGATGAATTTATTAATTTAATTCTTACGTGTTACTTGCATATGAGGTAGAGTTGCAGAAAGTCTTGTGTGAATACCTTATTCATAGATGGCATGATGTACATGTACAGTCACGCATCACGTGACATTTCGGTCAACAAGGGACCACATACAAGATAATGGTCTCATAAATTTATAATGGAGCTGAAAAGTTCCTATTGCCTAGTGACATTCTGACGGTTAATACTGAGTGTCAGCTTGATTGGATGGAAGGATACAAAGTATTGATCCGGGGTGTGTCTGTGAGGGTGTTGCCAAAGAAGATTAACATTTCAGTCAGTGGGCTGGGAAAGGCAGACCCACTCTTCATCTGGAGAGGCACAATCTAATCAGCTGCCAGCATGGTTAGAATACAAGCAGGCAGAAAAGTGTGCAAAGAGAGCAACCATCAGTCCTGCAATTTATGGTAAGCGCCCTATACAGGTGTATCTTTTAAATCTTTTGTACTGTATTTTTACTGTATGTTTTCTATGTTTAGATATATTTAGATATTATAAATACTTACTACAGTGTTACAGTTTCCTACAGTATTCAGCATAGTCAGGTGCCATACAGGTTTGCAGCCTGAGAGCCATACGTTCTACCACACAGCACAGGTGCGTAGTAGGCTCTACCACCTACATTTGTGTAAGTGATGTTCGCACAACAGCAAACTTGCCTAATGATGCATTTCTCGGAATATATCCTTGTCATTAAGGGATGCATGACTGTATTTATAATATGAAAGGGGCCCTGAAAGTTGTAGTGAGAAAGTAGGAATGAATTTGATGGAACAGTAGCAAGCAAAGTATGTGCAGAGCAGACTTATGTGTGATAGGGTGGTTGGGGTAACATACAGGAACATTAGAAACAAACTTATATATCTGTTAGGCCATGGCATACATGTGCTGCCTCATGGATGAGGGAAGCACCACACACAAGCTGTATTCCTCTGAGCCTCAGTTGATTCTATGGCAGTCTATGTACTGCAGCAACCAATTTTGTGGCTAACCTGATTTTTCATAGAGAAAATCTTCCTTGGCTATTTTATGCTGAAAAGGTTACATAAAGATTAAGCATGTGTTTTATTTTCAAGTATTCAATTTTCTTTGAATTTCTAGACATTGTGTGTGGCAGCATTACTCACTCTAAAATTCAATATAAAAATGCTATTGAATTCAACAGCTTTACAATTGGGGTTAATTTTTTTGTATTACTATCCAATTTTTAAAAGTTATCCATATGAAGAAGCAATAAGAACATACTTTAAAAGCAATAAGCAAGTTGAATAAAGATGTCATATTTCTATCTAGAATGATTTTTGAATGATATATTGACTATTTAAAATTCATAATCCATGACTTTGGTTTTTGATCTAAAGATGGAAAAGTGATACTGTTTTCATTTTTTCTATGGGATTTCACTCTCATATTGCAAAGGTTTAAGTTGAATGTACGTTTGTGGTGTCAAATGATCTCATCTGAAATGGTACAGGCATAACAATATATCTATAAAGCAGAGAATGGGGTTAAAGCTAGAGAAATTTTACTGCTAGTAACTATAGCGAGTTGCTCTTTCTTAATATATCAGTTGACATTTTGTGTGCAGAATTCATGCATTTCTAATAGTTCCCATAAAATGTCAGCATGTTCAGGAACAGTAAGCCGCTGGAGAAGTCTTCAGCAGCATATCCAGTGGCCCAGTGTTGCCCTCCTGCTAAGTCATTGCCCCAGTGGCATGTCACAGACAACTTTTCTGAAGAAGTGCAGATGAACTCTAAATGCCAGCCACAATTCTGCTCTCCACTTTCCCCTCTCCAAAAGTGAAATTGAAGATCCGCTTTTTTTCTTTTTGAAAAACTTTGTACCATAGTGACAAAGTGAAAAGAAAGTTAAAATCTGCATTATATTATTTGATTTGGATGAGGCTTTCAAAATTACAATTGAATAAATCCATTTCATTATTAATCAAAACAACTCATTTGCCTGTAAAATCTTTGTCCTCCTTTCCCTCATGCGCCAATCCCTTACACACACACACACACACACACACACACACACACTCATGCACCCACACACAGCTGATATATACAAAGGATTTTCTGAAGGGAAGAAAAGTTGAGACCACATAAAACTATAAAATTTGTTTTCAGCAATATTAATAATTTATTTTTATTTGCAAACTAACTTCCATTTAGTTAAAACTTACCTTCTCTAAGAAACTATTTTGATTCCCCTGTCTAGCCCCAGCCATTCTGATCTTTGAGTGGCAGCACAGAATATTGCTTAGGCCTGGAGACACAAGAGCCAGTCAGACTCAGTTGAATCCCAGTTCTATTCTGACAAGCTGTGAGACTGCAGCATGTCCTTTCACTACTTATTTAAAATGTGTGAATGATAATGTTAGTATAGAATTGATAATTTGGTTGTGAAGATTAAATAAATTTATCAATGTAAAGCACATGAAATAGTTTCTGGCCCAAAATTAGACCACATAAGTCTGTGATTATTAATGTCACCTGTGCTTTCTTCCTGTCTTTTCAGAATATTATCTGCACTTGTAATTTTGCACTTCTCAGAGGCTCAATTGGCATATATTTAGTTACAGATATTTGGAAGAGAAAAAGCAACATTTTCTTGAATTTTATGTCTTTCATAGTACTTGACATTGATTCAAGCATAGTAAGTCCTAGATTGAGGAAAAAATGGACTTAACACACACTTTAATAACATTCAGCTGCCAAATTAGGTAATTCTTTCATCTTAGCTGATGTGTGTGTGTGTATTACAGTTTATGTAAAGAGTTTTTTAAAAAGGAAACCAAAAACAGAAGAGAGAGAAAGAGAGAGCAAAATCTAACAGATTAATAATGGTGAAAAGATTCTAGCAATATAGCAATTGAGAAATAAATTTAGCTTACCCTCCTAGGCATTCACTATAAAACAGATTCATACTGACTTCTATATCCGTGTCACTTAAACAAGCAAATTGAAGTATTCATTCTTTGCAGAAATAAAAAGTTATTTCTTTTCTGATCCTATATTATCAAGGAAAATTTGTTATATAATATAGAGAAAAAAGCCCACACTGGTGAAGAAACCACAAGTAATTCGACCCTGGTTTTACAAAATACTGTGGACCATTTATAATGTGTTTACATATTAGATTTCAATTAAAGGCCAATGAATAATATGGGTTTGTCACCTAGTGAATAATTTTCTATGAACTTTTAAGTATATATGTTTGTGTATTTTTGCTTTATGCTGTCTAACTTGGTTTGGGTTTAGAACTTTGATAACACAGAACAAAGAAAAGAGCTATAAATTACCCCAATTCAATATCAATCTTAAGTGTGAATTTGGCTAGATCTGAATAACAGTTAATGCAAGAATCAGTTCTCTGGCAAGGACTTCTGATGAGCAATTCCATGGTGTTGATTGAAGGGGCTCCATAGGCTTCTGAGATGATAGCAGGGTGCACATTCTGTTAGGGAATGGACAGCAACTGTACTGATGTCAGATAGACACCACTGAATAGTCTCTGAGTGTTTTTCCCCAAAATAGTGTAAATCCATGCAAATACCTAATAGCATGGTATAGGAGGAAGAAAAGAAAACCAAAGGAACAACTATACCCCCAGCACCAATATGAGCTTTGGAGTGAGAAAACCAGCGTTTTCAACATAGCCCTGCACCAAAAATGCTTGAAGGTTATTTAATGCCACATTCTTTGTCCCAACCCAGGCTCAGCCTTCTTGATATAAATAAAAGAATTTGGGGAAGATTAAATGAAATAGCAAAGTTTAAGCCCCAGTCTCTGATTCAATTTCTGATATGATAGATCCTAGGAATAATCAATCATTTTCTCTTGGCCCAAACTTCCTATATATTTACTTTTTGCATATTCAGTATTGCTTCCTGGAAAGAAAACTCTGTAGAGTACCGTTCAGGATACCCTGATAATGATCTCTGTCCTTCTCTGTATATTGTGTTTGTTTGTATATGTGTGTGCATGTGTGTACGTGCATTCATTGTTTATGCAAATGTCAGACGTTTGCATACTGGGAACTGGAGAAGGTAAAGCTCAGTTGAACGGAAGCAAAGATTTGATTTGTAGGCCAGCATGCTTTATGCAACTATTTAAACTAAACTACCTACATTCCCGTGCGACTTAGTTTTGAAAAAGACAAGATATCAGGGACAGAGAAAACCTCAAATTGCAGTCATGAGCAATATAATCGAATTTTATGTGAAAGAAGAGTATCTTCGTACTCTTCAAGAGTCATAAACAGAGTATTCCATCAAGATTGACCCCAGAGCTATAACTGAAGCTAACAGTGATTGATTGGAAATCAGTATAAGCTAGAAGAAAAGAGGAGCATGGCAATAGTTGAGTCTTCCCTAAAACATTCTCTCACAATGTAATCAAATGTTTTATTTGTAAATTGGAATGTATTTGACTGGAGATGTTAGCCTCTTGGCTATAGAAAGAAATGGACATCTGCATTTGGTAGCAGACCAAAGACGGCTGTCCCATTTTCAAGGTATGTATGTTGATTCAGTGACTTGCTTACTGAAAGCTAGTTCATGTCCCAGGAGTCCATGAGGCTCTGTTTGGTTCAGTCTATCTAGTTGTTCATAGCGTTGGCTGAACTGGGGAATTAGCCCTTGTCCTTTAAGGATCTTGCACTGGTAGGAATGAGAAGGTGACACCATATCCACCCACGAACAGGATAAAAACAC
>NW_012118821.1:375314-376911 GCF_000951035.1 Colobus angolensis palliatus | reverse complement strand
AAAAAATGGCTGGAAGTACTTTAAGGGCTGGAATATCACATGCCTGTTGGTAACACTGAGCAGAACATCGCTCTGAAGCACATTCAGCCAGTTTTCCAAGGGTACTAGTTTGTTTCAGTCCATATAAATTTTGGCCTGTTTTCAAGTGTCTTGATCCTGAAATTCAACATTTCCTGAAATTCAGTGTTTCAGTTTAAACACTGCCTTGATTAGCCCGGGGCTGTTAGTTAATACTACATTGAGGTGGAAGGGACGAAATACCCAACAGATGTATTTACTTAAACAGGAGATTACAACTTTCAGCACCTAGAGTCCACATATTCTGTTGAGAGCAATTTCTTCCCAGAGCAAATGCTTGAGAATACAATTTCTCAACAAGAGGATTTTTTTTAGAAAGCAGGGAATTAGAAAAGGGAAGGAAACATGTTACATTTTCCTTAGCATCTTCCAGTGCATAACACATTTAAAAAACAATATTGGGCAATCCTTATGTGACCTTAGCAAAGGCCTATATTGTGATACTTGACCAGAAAATAAACACACACACAGATACACACACACACACACACACACACACACACACACACACACAGACATATTTATATATTTTAATGGGAGTAATTACAGAGAAGTTGTTTACTTGTGCTACAGTGGATACAGGCTAGAGTTATTTGCCAGAAACCTGGATTTTAATCCTAGCTCTGTCCCTTATTAGCTGTATGACTCCAAGACTTTACTTAATCTGTCTGAGCCTCAGTTTCTACAGTATAAATATGAGATTTTCTATCACAAAATTTTTCTGGGACAATAATCTCATGTATGTAAAAGTCCTCTGTGAATTGTGATAAATTTTACTAATTCACAATATAATCATCAGTCATTTTGTAACAGATTATCTGTGTTTGATAGAAACACATTTTTTAAAATTAGTGTAATTTTAAGGCATACAGAAATCTTTCTCGACTTCCAAAATAAACAATTTGCCATTATTGGTACTTACAATTTTTATGACCCATGCCTATAAAGAGAATTCTGTTTTCCTAACTCAAATTCCATCAGTAGAAATGCTTAGTGTGAAAGTTGGTGCTTAAATATTCAGTGAATATTTTTCAAAAGCTACATAAATTGTCTTCTGAAATATAAAATACATGTGAGAGGAAAAAAATCAAAGACTCAGAAGGATTGCTGTCTTTGTGTTCTCTAACAATAAGTTTCTATTAAGAAGGATAATGAGGTTTTATATTTGTATAGCACCTGTTTAAGCAGACTCAAGCTGGGAAGGAAATGCACTTTGTATCAATGGCCTCAGCCTGGAAGTACAGAGAACAATTTTGGGAGCAATTTGAAAAATTTGCCTTTAATGTAGCTGAACCAACTTCATATTTTGTTTTTGTGAATATGCTATTTTTAATGTTTATTGTGGATGCTTACAGCACACAGAGAGCATATCAAAAATTTAAGTTTGGTTTTTGTTTTCTATTGCAGCTATAGAGGTTAACAGATGCATTCATTTTCTATTCTTGTAAGAGAAATTGTCACAATTATTCACGGAATATGTTTAGAATGTTACCAATGGTGAAGTGTTTTATTTAAAGGA
>NW_012118821.1:368835-375044 GCF_000951035.1 Colobus angolensis palliatus | reverse complement strand
CTACTTACCTACTAATAGTAGATTCTCTTTCTACTCAAGTTGATAGCTTTCCTTAGCTTTACTATGGGGACTTTTACTAAGCACATATCACAATTGTGTTTAACAAGTACTGTATTACAATTTATGAGCAGTTGAATTTTTATTACTCAAAGGAATCATATTTCAACCTTCTTCAATGGAGGTGACAGCTTGTGTCTGGTGGCCATTTTATCTTTTGGTCTTTTAAAATTCTGTTTTGAAATGTAGGTATTAATGTCATTCATTTATCTAAGCTGAACTTAAATTGATCCAGATTAATTTTAAGGTCAAAACGCTTGTAATTTATATTTATCTATCAGGCAGTAGCAGTCAAAAGCTGGAAAGATACTGAAGTAAGCCCATAAGGGTTCGGTATTAACCCGAACTGGGTCTGAATCTCAGTTCTGCTCTCTATAGCTGTAAAAGCTGAATTTTTCTTATCTGTGCAATAGGCAAAGTAATACTTACCTTTTAAAGCTCTAATAAAATTCAAATCAAACGTTGACATTAAGTCTTGGCAAGGAGAAATTGCTGAACATACTAGTTTTCATCCCATTGCCTGATTCTTCAGTAGATTAATTCGTATTAATTAGTAATTAGCATACCTTATTATCTAGTACAACTTAACTGGAAATAATTATTTTTGGTATTACTGAAGTCCAGTTCAAAGTGTCATTTATAAATTTCCTCGATAATTTATTTAACAAAATTATGTTTCATACTAATAAGCAACGATTCATGTTAAAGTCAAAGAGTTAGCCATCACATACTAATCAGGAGATTATGCTAGGCTTAAGAACCTAATATAGAAGAACTTCTAATTATTAGAGGTTCAGAGGATTAATGAGACATTGTAGCCCATATCACTCAATAGATGGTTAGAGCTTCATTCTCATTTTTTGTGAGATCAGAAATCTGTAATTTATACCAGTTTCTCACGTGATGTTAACATGGATGGCCAATAAACTATATTCTGAGATATATCCAAATATATCATAGATAATTCCCAACTAAACATAAGGTGGCACTAAAACGTTCAGTGATACTCATTTGATATGCAAAAAGATTCCTGACTTAATAAATCAATATTTATTAAGTCACCATTCCAGGAAAGGCAGTCTGCCAAGTATAATCAAAGATGAAGAGATATTTAAGAATCTGTGCCAACCTTATTCTAGCTGGAAACACAGAAGTGTAAACAACAACTCATCAGATAATTTGTTTTTCATTGTGATTATAAAATTGTCACAGAGTTTAATGTCATTTTGCTTCATCTTTATATTACATGTTCAGGCAAATGTTACCCGATCCAAGGAGTATAGACAATGCCACTCTAACCAGAGAAGAGGCAATTTTCTTATACCCATCAGTATATTATTAAATATTATCTCTTCCTGATACAAATAGTCTTTACTGAATGTGGAAATTCAAGTTTTGAAAACATCTGCTTTGTGGAGTCTAGCTATATTGATGAATCTAAACCCTGAAATCTTGTTCAAACACCAAAATGTTTATATTTGGGTTCTTGCCTTTTATTTTATTTTATTTATTTTTCAGACAGAGTCTTACTATGTTGCCCAGGCTGGAGGGCAGTGGTGCGGTCTCCGCTTACTGTAGCCTTGACCTTCAAGGCTCAAGTGATCCTCCCACCTCAGCCTCCTGAGTAGGTGGGATTACAGGTGTGTGGCACCCTGCCCTGCCCATCATCTGCCCCATCTCGATATCCCAAAGTGGTAGGGGTACAGGCGTGAACCACCATGCCTACTGGTTTCTTGCTTCTTAAATGAAAGTTTTACATCTCTTAATTTGTCTCACAGCTTCTAGAAGTCCAACATTTTTGTTGCAATCTTTTCAGATTTCTCAGATGGAAACAATTGGACCCCATTTGCTGCTGAGACAACCCAATCCATTGAGCATCATTCTGTGAGACCCAGCTAGCAGCAGAATCACACACACACACACACACACACACACACACACACTCACTCTAGTTTTCTCTTCTGGGAGAAAACTACAGTGCTAGGTTGTTAAGTGATTTTGAAATGGGAGAGTTCCTTTGATCCCCTCAAGAAACTTGAAACAGGGGTGTGGCTCCTTTACCTGGTCACTGTGTTCAAACTCGGTGCTGGAGGGGCAGCAGCTGGTGAGCAGGTGCAGGAGCCAGGGAAAGTGCTTTTGACCTCAGGCCCCACAGCTGCATCTAGGAGTGTGTTACGATTGATGCTTTTTTAGTTTTGCCATCTGTGGATGGCTTATGTGTTAAACAGCTCAGTGAGGAGTCAGGGTGACAGCGTTTTTGGTTCCTGCACTCAGTGTGTCCTGAATTCTTGTCAGGGATCCATGAATAATTAGGTCATAGAAAGAGTTGGGAAGGTGATGAATTCAAAAGATTTCATTAAGCAGTGGAAGTGGCTATCAGTGGAAGGGGAGCTGGAAAGGGGTTGGTGCAGGAAGAAGGTGATCTTTCCCTGAAGCCCGGCCATCTCCAGCTGGGGTTCTCTGTGAAGCTGTATGGAGTTGCAGCATCTGAAGTTAAGCCGTGTCTAGTTGCTTCTTCTCTCAATGTTCAGCCACTTGTCTCTCTGCCAGCTGAGGTCTGGGATGTATATGGACACAGGAAGGGGAGTGAGGTGGGTGAAAAAAGGAACATTTGGGTGGGAAAACAGGGATAACTCTTCTCAACAGGGCAGCGGTTTCCAGGCTTGAGAACCGAGTCTTTGGTGGGAAACCACCCTCTTCTACCCAGTATTTCCCTGCCTCCTGTCCTTTAACTGAGATCAGTTTAACTGAGATCCCTTGAACCATCAGTAAAAAAATACAGTACTTGAACCCCATTCTTTGAACTCCAAATTCTGTAACCGCAGTTGCTACCCAGTATTTCCCTGCCTCCTGTCCTTTAACTGAGATCAATTTAACTGAGATCCGTTGAACCATCAGTAAAAAAAATACAGTACTTGAACCCCATTCTTTGAACTCCAAATTCTGTAACCGCAGTTGCAAAGGAAGACGTGTGGTTTGTCAAATGGGGGATCACTTGGTTTTATGAAAACTTGAATCACTTTTATGCCAGCCAAAAATTTTTTCTTGCAATTGTACATTCAATAACAAAATTAATGCAGTGTATTCAGAATTGTAAAATTGTATTTTAAAGTTCTGATTAAATTTCATGAGAGCAGAAAGAAATGACGATAACATTATGATAATGACATCTTATTAAATTTTTTTTTAAAATTCTGATTGAAGGAGGCCTACCAGATTCAACCGTTAAGGAAGATCATATTCCTTCTAGTCCGAGGGCTCTAGAGCTCTCCTTTGCAAGATTTGATGTACTTTAAATAAACTCATGTCTCAAACTATCACAAATTTTCTTCAGGCTTTACCATCTAGATTAACAAACTATCTAACAATACTTGTATACGATGAAATAAGAATGTAAGCTATTCTCAAATACTGCCTCACTAGTTGAAGATCTTGGTTCTTCAAAAGGAATTAAAGACTCTCATAAATCCACTGTTGAATCATTCAGCATTTCTAAGTAGCGTGAACTATTTTGGATGCTGCATATAGAACATACGAAATACTTTGTCCTTTCTATAAGTTCATATTTTCTGTCTAAATGTACAACACTAAATAAAGAATTAGATGCAAAATACTTACAAAAAAGTCATTCCCAAGTGTTATAAGATTACAGAGAATAGGATTTCAGCATGGTTTTAAGCAACAGGACTCTGGAATTGGCTGCCCAACTTCAAACCTTGGCTCTACTGCCTGCTAGCTGTTTAAGTTTGGAAAATTTAGTTTAACTCTCTGTGTCTCATTATTCTTATTTGTGAAACAGGGACTTTAGAAACTCTTGCTTCCATGAGGTTATTAGAGAACTGAAATACATAACATATCTCACTTGCTCAAAACAGCACATTGAACATGGTTATGTCACAAAAACAAGGTATTAATATTACATATAAAAGGCTCTTTAAAAATCTTGGATAATGCTAACATCCAAGAAATCATAAATGACGGATGGGAATCGACAAGTAAAATTGTCCAAACACACTTAAAATACTCAAACACATAGGAGAAAAGCAAGGGTGATAATGTCAGAGAATGGGAAACAAATTTGTACGGGGGGAAGTATAACAAAGATTGCAAAGTGTATATATGGAGGCATAAAGGAAGGTTCAGAAGAGCTCTGAAAAGGCTAAGCTTACCTTTCAAAAATGTAACTTACAACAAAGAATTGTCCTTTTCTTTATTTCAGCAAGAAAATGATCTTACAGAGCATTGTCAGAGAAGCATGCCTATCATGTATGGTTTTCATATCAACCCAGATGATAGAAAATGCCAACTGTGTTTCTACCAACAATTGCAGTATCTTGCTAGTGTTTCAAGAAATGGTTCTGGTTGCATTATGAAGGATAGATTGGGGGTAAGAGCCTGAAGGGAAGGAGATAAATTTAAAATCTGCTGAAAGTGAATAAAAGCCCAACTTAAACCAGTGAATAGAGGCATAGCAGGTCAGGTAGCACAAGTAACACAAACTGTGGTTGGGAGACTTAACACCTCATTGGGGAAGTCTTTGACGAAAGAGGCAGGAAATGAGAAAAAGCCAAAAGAAAAAAAATACTCAATATATAAAGAACTCATCTAAATATGTTTTTTAAAGGCAAAACCAAATAGAAAATGACCAGAAGTCTTAAACAGACACTTCAAAATAGTCAATATCCAACAGGAAATGAAAAGTAAAATCATAAAGTACTACCACTACGAAGCAATCAGAATGAATAAATTAAAACAGAAAATACCAAGTGACTAAGGGAAATTAGAAACACGACTATTCCAGAGCTGGTGATGGTAAATAATAAGTTGAGTCTGTAACATTTCTTTTGTCCAAAAGGAAAACAATATATTTTTTTAAAAAAAGATGAGAGTATGAAAAAGAACAGAAAGCCAATTTGAACAGAATTTTACTGGCTAAATCTTAGTTGATGAGACTGTATAAATAAATAATGATATCAATGGATTATAATCCACTGAATAAAACCACTTAGACTATTTAACTCCATGCGGAGGCAAGAGATGGTCTGCATTGTCTCTGGGAATGGAGGCTATACTTGAGAGGTGGACAGTCACTTCTGCTGGAACAGACAGTTTAGAGGAATCTGTGAGGTGCGGGTTTCATCCAAATATTCCTGCTTTAGAGCTCTTCTTCTTTCCAGTGAGGATCTTCACTTTTGTATGACATGTGTTGGAGCTGGGGACCTAGCCTGTAGTGAGTTAAATTTTGTCCCCATAAAAATATGCCCATGTCCATGGATGGAGCTGGAGGCCATTATCCTTCGCAAACTAACACAGGAACAGAACCAAATACTGCATATTCTTATAAATGGGAGATAAGTGATGGGGACACAGACACATAGAAAGGCACGACACACACGGGGGCCTACCAGAGGGTGGAGGGTGGGAGGAGAAAGAGGATCAGGAAAAATAACTAATGGGTACTAGGCTTAATACCTGGGTGATGCAATAATCCATCCAACAAAACTGCATGACACAAGTTTGCCTATGTAACAAACCAGCACATTACCCCTGAACCTAAAATTAAAAAAAAAAAAGACCAACCCAACTTTACCCCAACTACTTTCTGACCCAAAGTCTATTAAACTAGACTTTAAAGACATTCCACAGGATAGGGCAAGGAAATATTAAAATCAGATCATTTTATTGATTTTTTAAAAAAGTAATGTAGAATTTAATCAACAGAATAAAGTCACCGTATGTTTGTATGAGAGCAACAGAATAATGCATTGAAAACTGAGTCAGAAAATCACAAGAAAAAAATACAGGCCAATTATTCTTATTAACATAAATGAAATATCCTAAATAAATATTAGGTATCAGAGTTAACTGTGAGGGTTTATCTCACGAATACAAAGTTAGTTCAACTAACTTAAATCTAACAATATAATTAACCATAGTAAAAAATTATAGAAAAAATAACAGGTGCTTATTTCAATAGATATAAATGAAAGCTTGCAATAAAAGCCTACATCTATCTATGATTGTGAAAAGATCTTAAGAAGAAATTTAACTCCTTGATAATACGAACACATCTAAAAGCTACAGGAAGGGTACTTAATCATAAATTTCATAAGCAGTTGATTTAAAGCAGTAAATATCACTGCTCACTCTCT
>NW_012118821.1:360310-367875 GCF_000951035.1 Colobus angolensis palliatus | reverse complement strand
AATGTGCTTCTCTTGAGAAACCACCTCAGGTTTGCACTGCCAACTCTGATTCGCATACTTTTTGTACTTTGGCTAGCAGAATTCTTACAGTCAAAGTTGTGGTGTTAAAAGTATGTATACCAGAGCTTCAGAAATGCATTTCTATTTCTTTGTTTACATTTTACTTTTGATATTTTTTAGCCTCATTTTTCTAACACAACAGAACAATGTATGAATTTGTCTAATTTTTTAAAAATTGCTTTTGGAAAAGACAAGTTATAGATTAATATGCAATAATAAATAATATTATTTATGCATGCTTGTGTTCTAGGAGCAAAACAAATGGTGTTTTTTTGTTGTTGTTGTTCTAGAAACTGTCCTCAGAGCTTTATTTGCATTCACTCAGTGAAAGGATATCAGTCTTATGATTACACATGTGAAACAATGCACAAAGATCAGGAAATTGATCAAGGTCACAAGCTTCCAAATGGTAGGGCTGAGTTACGAGTTCATATACAGCCACACCCCAAAGATGTCACATATTTAGTTCCAGACCACCATAATAAAATAAATATGGTCATAAAGCAAGCTGTGTAAAATTTTTGGTTTCATAGTACATATAAAAGTTATATTTATACTGTACTGTAGTTTATTAAGTATGCAATAACATTATGTCTAAAAACCAATGTACATACCTTAATTGAAAAATACTATATTGCTAAAAATGCTAATAATCCTCTGAGCCTTCATGAAGTCTTATAAAATATTTTTGCATGTGGAAGGGCTTGCCTTGGTGCTGATGGCTGCTGACTGATCAGGACAGTGGCTACTAAAGGGTGGGGTGTCTGTGGCAATTTCTTAAAATAAGATGACAGAAAAGTTTTCCACCTCAATCGACTCTTCCTTTCACAAAAGATTTATCTGTAGCACATGATGGTGTTTACTAGCATTTTACTCAACAGTCTTTCAAATTTTGAGGCAATTATCGAAAAACCTGCTGCTGCTTAATCAACCAAGTTTATAAAATACCCCAAATCTTTTGTTGCCATTTCAATAACGTACATGGCGTCTTCATTCGGAATAAATTCCATCTCAGTAAACCACTTTCTTTGCTCATTGATAATAAGCAGCTCCTCACTGATTGAAATTTAATCATGGAACTGTAGCAATTCAGTCATACCTTCAGGCTCCACTTCAAATTCTGGTTCTCTCACTATTTTCACTACATCTGCAGAGACTTCCTCCACTGAAGTCCTGAGCCCATTAAAGTAATTCATAATAGTTGGAATCAACTTCTTCCAAACTCCTATTATTGTTGCTATTTTGACCTTTTTTCATGAATTATAATTGTTTTTAATGGCATCTAAGATGACGAATCCTTTCCAGAATGTTTTTAGTTTCCTTTGCCCCCCTCCATCAGAGGCATCACTATCAGTGGCAGCTATGGCCTTATGAAATACATTTCTTAAATAGCATGACTTGGAAGTCAACATTATTCATTAATCTATGGGCTACAGAATGCATGTTGTATTAGTGTGCATGAGAACATTAATATCCTCATACATTTCTGACTGAGCTCTTGGGTTACTAGGTATACTGTCAAGAAGCAGAAATATTTTGGAAGGAACTTTTGTTTTTTGGGAAGTAGACCTCAATTGTGGACTTAAAATATTCAGTAAACCATGCTATAAACAGATGTACTGTCATCCAGGCTTATTGTTCCATTTATAGAGCACAGGGAAAGTAGATATAAGATTTAGGAGTGGCAAACGAGCATCTGCTTCAAATTAAAGTCACCAACTGCATTAGTCCCTATACTAGTCTGTTCTCATGCTGCAAATAAAGACATACTTGAGACTGGTGTTTTATAAAGAAAAACAGGTTTAATGGACTCACCGTTCCACATGGCTGGGGAGGCCTTATAATATGAAGGAAGGCAAATGAGGAGCAAAGTCATGTTTTACATGGTGGCAGGCAAGAGAGCTTGAACAGGGGGACTGCCTTTTGTAAAACCATCAGATCTCATGAGACTTACTATCATGTATAACATGTAGGAATTATGGGAGCTACAATTCAAGATGAGATCTAGGTAGGGACACTGCCAAACTGTATCAGTCCCTAACAAGAGAGTCACCCTTCTTTTTATCCTTTTTACCCCAACTTTTAAGTTCAGGGATACGTGTGGAGGATGTACAAATTTGTTACATAGGTAAATATGTGCCATAATGGTTTGCTGTACAGAGCCTTCCATCACCTAGGTATTAACCCCAGCATTTATTAGCTATTCCTCTTGATGCTCTCCCTTCTCCCAATCCCCCTTCAACAGGCCCCAGTGTGTTTTGTTCCCCCTGATGTGTTCATGTGTTCTCATTACTCAGCTCCCACTTACGAGTGAGAACATGTAGTATTTGCTTTTCCATTCCTGCATTAGTATGCTGAGGATAATGGCTTCCAACTCCATCCATGACCCTGAAAAGTACAGGATCTCATTCCTTTTTTTTGGCTGAATAATATTCCATGGTGTATATGTACATTTTCTTTATTCAGTCTGTCATTGATGGGCATTTAGGTTGATTCCATGTCTTTGCTATTGTCTCTGCAATGAGCATACACATGCATGTATCCTTATAATAGACTGATTTTTCTTCCTTTGGGTATTGTATTAGTCCAGTTTTATGCTGCTGATAAAGACATACCTGAGATTGGGCAATTTACAAAAGAAAGAGGTTTATTGGACTTACAGTTCCACATGGTTGGGGAGGCCTCACAGTCATGGAGAAAGGCAAAGAGGAGCAAGTCACACCTTATGTGGATGGCGGCAGGCGAAGAAAACTTGTACAGGGAAACTCCCATTTTTAAAACCATCAGATCTCATGAGACTCATTCACTATCGTGAGAACAGCATGGACAAGACCACCCACTGCATGATTCAATCATCTCTCACTGGATCCCTCCCACAACATGTAGGAATTATGGGAGCTACAAGATGAGATTTGGGTGGGGACACAGAGCCAAGCCATATCAGGTATATTCCCAGTAATAGGACTCCTGGGTCAAAAGGTATTGCTGCCCCTAGGTCTTTTAACTTCCAGCAGTTTCTACATCAACACTTGCTGCTTCTCCTTGCACTTTTATGTTATAGAGACGTCTTCTTTCTTTAAACTCCATGAAATTCCACCTTTTCTTCTTCAGCTTTCTCACGTTTCTCAGCCTTCATAGAGTTGAAGGGAGTCAGGACATGGCTCTAGATTAGGCTTTGGCTTAAGAGAATGTTGTGGCTGCTTTGGCCTATACAGACCACAAAACATTCTTTGTATCACTAATGTAAACGGTTTTGCTTTCTTATTATTTGTGTATTTACTGGAGGAGCATTTTTAATTTCCTTTACGAAATTTTCCTTCATATTCATAACTTGGCTAAATATTTGCCATAAAAGAGACGTAGCTTTTAACTTAACCTCAGTTTTTGATACACTTTTCTCACTAGCTTAATCATTCCTAGCTTTTGATTTGAAGTAAAAGATTGGGGGCTCTTCCTTTCTCTTGAACGCTTAGAGGCCATTATAAATATTAACTGGCCTAATTTCAATCTTGTTGTGTTTCATGTAATAGGGAGGCCGGAAGAGAGGGAGAGATACAAAGAACTGGCAAGTCAGTAGATTGGTCAGAGCACACAGAATTTATTGATGAAGTTCACCATCTTAAGTGGTGTCCCTAAACAATTACAATACTAACATCCAAGATCACCGATTGCAGGCCACTCTAACAGATAAGATAATAATGAAAAATGCTTAAATTGAAATAATTAGCAAAATGAGATGCAGAGGCATGAAGTGAGTACATGCTGTAGGGAAAATGGTGCTGAGAGAGTTTCTGAACATAAGATTGCCACAGACCTTCAATTTGTAAAAAACACAGTATCTTAAAAGTTCAGCAAAGTGAAGCACAATAAAATGAGGCATGCCTGTACTCTTACTCTGAGATTAACAACTTCACTCTGTTACCTCTTTGAGCGTTACATACCTCACAGATGTTTTCTAGTTGTGTTCTCAGCTCATAAATTGGCGTTCCATAATACCTCATCAGCTCATAAATGTATACAGTTTGTAAAGCTACTGGGCATGACATTCTGGTGGATTAAAACAAAATAGACATAATCATCTCCCATTTAAAAATATTATAGTAGAAAAAATTGAACATGTTATAATTAACTATAATATAAAATGTACATAATAATTATGTCATTTGCAAGGCTCACATAGAGAACTGTTGATGCTGTGTGTAGTTGTGTGTGTGTGTGTGTGCGTGTATGCATATGTTGGGGATATTTTGATTGCTTCTTGATGTTATCTGTGCAAATGATCTTGCTGAGGCTTCTAAACTGAAAGAGAAAGTTTCAGTATGAGTAATATTAATTTGCACTCCTCTCTGTCCCCACTTTGGCCTGTCCTCATAGTTGGAATAAATAAATGTTTACAAAAATAGATATTTATGGATCATTCACTATGTACTAGCTGTGGTCACTTGCTATGTATCATAATATCACCTCATTTATCTCTCCCAAAATTCTTGTAGCAGCTTCATTTGTAAATAAAGGCTGTTAATATTTTAGTAAGTATAAAATATCAATTAGTATTTTTTCTGCAGAGTTCTAATGATATTCTCCTTTGAACTAACCCACATGATTTTGACTATTGAAACCAGATCAGGCTTACATTATCATCTAAGCAATTTTAAATATCTCTTCTTAGTCTCCTTTTAGATATCTCTGCTCCATTTTTTTTCTTTTTGATGAATTGGATTTTTTATATCATCTTGTTTGATAAGATAGCTCATCATTTTTGTACACAAACTTATTATATCCCATATGCTTTTGAAAATCCCTCTGAATATTACCCCTCATCTTCACCTCAGTGTTCTCTAACAAGATGTTTACCGTTTTCTAGCCTGTTGTCCTAATTTTATAGAAAAATACAATTTTTCAGAATATGTACCTCCTAAAAGAAGGTGAAATTCACATGGCAATGTTAGAAACCAAAATCGATGTATACATGGAAGAAATTTAGCTGTTTGCCACTTTGCTGGGTAAAACTCATCCCCCCCACAAAATATTATAAACATCTGTAACCCGACATCTACACTAGAGTAAGTATGAACTTAGGCATGATTTTTTAGTGAGTTGTTATTCCTCAATATGGATAATCCAGTCTTATGTAAATCTTTAAATACTGCTAAAGTGAAAAGTTTTTCTAAAATCCGTAAACTTTACATGTGTACAATAAGCAAGATATGTTTCATGAAGTTTCTCAATAGAGTCATATATAGCATGTGGCCACTCTAGCAGATCTCCTCGGTCTATTGTTTCCTCAACATTACAGAAATCCTCGCTTCATGCCT
Source organism: Colobus angolensis palliatus (assembly GCF_000951035.1). NCBI lineage: Eukaryota > Metazoa > Chordata > Mammalia > Primates > Cercopithecidae > Colobus > Colobus angolensis. The sequence continues at coordinate 362,500 of NW_012118821.1, read as the reverse complement.
GTACTGGCTATCTCATTCCTGCATTTTGGTTAAAATTCTCTTGGTGTTTGTAGACTGTCCTTGAAGGTGAGCTACTCTGTTAGGCATTTTCAACCACATATGACCTCTCCTGGGATGCCATGAGTATAATTTCTTAATCCTCTATTAATGAAATGTGGAAGACAATAATAGCAAGTATACTTTAAGTGCAAGCGGGGCAGAAAATTTGAAATCATGTCTAGCCCAGAAAATTGTGGATATGCTATAATCTTGTATTTGGCATGCATAAGTTGTCATATATTCTATCTTTACATTTTACATAGTCTCACTTTAAATTGTAGACACTTAAGGCCTTAACCTATATTACTACAGTTTCAAGCTTCGACATAGACAATACTGTGGAGTAACTTCTGAAATATATGTATATTTAAAATATAGGTTCATTCTTTCAAATACAGTATGGTTTCAAATGCAAAATTCAAGTCCTCACCTAGCAGAAGCTTAGTCACTGAGCTTGTCCTATTTCTTTCTCTACCTCAACTGAAGTAATGGCAATGTGACTAGAGAAATGGAAGAGATAAGAGAATAACAAAACATAAAAATACTTGAAATAAGTAAGGTAGGGCTCGCTCAAAGTTGCTGAACAAGCTAGTAAATTACTAATTTTAAGGTTTGCCAGTAGTTTTGAATATATAGTATTTTCTATAGCCTTTCTTCTGTGGTGGGTATAAATATAGGTTATAGCATGCGTTAAGTTGAACCATGTATAATTGCCATTTTGTGGGTCTAAAAGTGCAGAACAATGATAAGTTCACATGATTCAATATAACACCCTCTAGAGTATTTAGTGGGAAACAACTGAACACATGGCTTATATTTATACTTGGAAATACAAAAATAAACCCTTAAACAATCTTTAAAAATGATCAATGGACTTGAGTTTTCTCATTTAGAATATTGAATTTAAGAATTATATGAAATTATAAGTATTTAAAAATATGTAACTTTATTCTCGCTAGAGATAAGCATTTTAAAGGAAATTATGTGAATGATGTTAAATGAGCTAAACATCACTTTTTCAGTCTTTGAGGTGAAGAAAATATGTCACTTTTGTTCTTCAAATGCCAGTATTTTATTTCAGTGAGCCTATTTAAGGTGCTATGATTTTGTAGTTTTAATTAAAGACACAATTAAGCATAAACCATTAAAATTTGTCCTTGCGAATCTTCCAAAGAGGGAGCTGCCTTCAAATAACTGAATGTTCATAATCATCAATATGGGGAACAACAACAATTTGTCCTTTGAATTTTTCATGTAACTGAAAGAACAACATAATTACCTCCAACCTATTCCATTTATTCTCCATGGTAACTTTTCTGAATTTCTCCTTTCTGTTATGTAGTGAAAATTTCTGATGATTTACACACATGCTGTGGCCTGAGTTTGAATAAGAAGTAACCCTAGAATTTAGACCCATCTCATTCTGTCTGGATGGCATAAGGGGTAGGCTGGGAAATGGCAGGATTAAGGAGATGCTGGCAAATAAACCTAAAATGAAAAGAGAGACTTGACTCCAAAGGCTTGGAGCTAAGTGCTGAGAATCAGAAAAACAGGACTGTTTTGGAGTTTTCCAGTGATCGCTCTAGAGTTGTGTCTTAGGAATGGAGGTCTATGAGTAAAATCTCAGAGAAACACTTGTTAATCATCAGTAACACAATGATGTTGTACTCTGGAATGAATTCCGCAAAATGTGGCACAAAATAGGTAAGAGGAATGCTCTGTACTTCAGAGAAGAGTGTGCACCACTTCAGAGCCCTGAGCAGTCGGTCCTGGGATTGGGCATTTGGGGCTGCAGCGAGGTGGCCGGCTCTATCTGTGACACCAGTTAGCTGTATCATGAGTACAGCTTGGCCTCTCTGGGTCTCAATGTCCTCATTTCTAATGTGGGAATGGATAATTGTGGCATATTTAGAGAGAGGTGTGAATCTTAAGGTAATTTGCACATGCAGGACATTATGGACAGTACTTGACACATAGTAAACAATAAATGTACAAGCATTTATTACTATGTACACTCAGCCTTTAGGCTTCGGGTTACAAAAGAAGTGAGCAGCATTTTCCTCAGAAAGAGGGATTAGAGTTATCATTATGTGTGCCACAGTGCAATCACAGGCCTCGAAAGACTGAAAAATTGGCAATGATAAATTCAGT
>NW_012118821.1:357898-359985 GCF_000951035.1 Colobus angolensis palliatus | reverse complement strand
GGAGGTCTATGAGTAAAATCTCAGAGAAACACTTGTTAATCATCAGTAACACAATGATGTTGTACTCTGGAATGAATTCCACAAAATGTGGCACAAAATAGGTAAGAGGAATGCTCTGTACTTCAGAGAAGAGTGTGCTCCACTTCAGAGCCCTGAGCAGTCGGTCCTGGGATTGGGCATTTGGGGCTGCAGCGAGGTGGCTGGCTCTATCTGTGACACCAGTTAGCTGTATCATGAGCACAGCTTGGCCTCTCTGGGTCTCAGTGTCCTCATTTCTAATGTGGGAATGGATAATTGTGGCATATTTAAAGAGAAGTGTGAATCCTAAGGTAATTTGCACATGCAAGACATTATGGACAGTACTTGACACATAGTAAACAATAAATGTACAAGCATTTATTACTATGTACACTCAGCCTTTAGGCTTCTGGGTTACAAAAGAAGTGAGCAGCATTTTCCTCAGAAACAGGGATTAGAGTTATCATTATGTGTGCCACAGTGCAATCACAGGCCTCGAAAGACTGAAAAATTGGCAATGATAAATTCAGTCAAAGCTGTAAGAAATTGGTAGAAAAATAGTGGATTTTACCCAATCATTGAGATGGATGTCTTCAATGCATATACAAGGCAGTTCATTGTTATTTTCTAAAAACAATTTGTGAATTAGAATTTGTGAGGAGCCTGGGTGTTGTTAAATTTAAATGGACTGCAGACCCTGCACTTTACCTGAAGTTGGAAGTAGAGAAATACCATACTGTGTCTCTTGTTATAGGCTAGAAGTTGTTAAAAACATGGTCTTGTGTTTGAAGCCCAGATTTACTGCTTCCTATTATGTAATCGAGTAACCTAAATAATCTTCCTTATTCTAGTCTCTGGGCTTAGTTCCATCATCAGAAAAATGGGTAAGAACCATGATAATTTATCTATAAAAATTGTTGTGAGCTTCAAATGAGTAAATAAATTCCAAGTGATTATCACAGTTACACAAACTATTATTGAACATCTCAATAATGAATGATGCTTCCTTAATGGTGATAATTATGATAAAGATGATGATGAAAGATAATTACATTGAACTGGCGTAACCATGGAAACATAGCTATCATTAATAAGAATCCCTCTTTTAAATGACATTGTGCAGATATGATATTGCTTCCAAGGCACTGGGCTAGAAAAATTGCAGATACATTAATTTATAGTTTTAAAAAAAGCAGTATCAATAATTCAGGAGCCCACAAAGGATTAGAGGAGACAAACACATATGCATCTAACATATGGTGCATGGGAGAACATGATTAATTCTAGGAAAAATAGAATTAAAGTGCCTTGTGAGCATGGGAAGAAGCAAAGATGAGTTTCTATGAAATAAACTCTAAAGACAGTGAGTTGTGGATTTAGGCATGAACAGGACTTCCCCAGGTAGTGATAGTATCTGGCTGAAGCTGAGATTTTGAGAGGTTCAAAGCTGTATGCTCCAGGTTTCTGTAACTGTTGCCTTTTCTTATCCTAAATTGGATTACAAGATAAAACACAGATGCTCAGTTACATCTAAATCTTAGATAAGCAACAATTTTTTTTATATAAACATGTCTCAATGATTGCATGGGACATACACTTCCCTAAAACATGAAATTAAAATTAAAAAATATTAAAATCAAATATAAATCGGCCTTTTATTTTTTATTTATTAAATATGGAAACCATAAGCGGTTACAGCATAGAGAGAAAGAAAACTGAATCAGAGCTTTAAAGACAACTCTGTTAACCAGAAACTGCTTCTAGCTCTTCTAATGTGCTCAAATCAATCACTTGCTGTCTCTGACCATCAGTTTCTGCATCTGATGTAGATTAAGAGAGAGTTAAGAGACGATCTCTAAGTCCCCTTGCAGCTCTCCTGCTCTATGGATGTAAATATGATGCTTGGAATTTGAAGTAAATGATTTTTAATATATGACTATAATATTCATATTGATGTTGAACATGCACTATGTCAAAAAATAGCATTCATTAATTTTTATATGTTATCCATAACTCTGAAAACATTTTGAAATGTGCAAACTGAGATTCAATTTTTTTTTTTTTTTTTT